>NC_084543.1:10072500-10140000 GCF_024500275.1 Phycodurus eques | reverse complement strand
TCGAAGGCATTTCCGTTACACCCGACACGACGGGACTCACGCCAGCTGGGCTGCGGCTCTTTCCACATGTTGCCTCATCCTGCCCTGACAGGACTTTATCACCTCCACTTCCTGGTTGAATCCATGCTTTAGTCAGTACATTTTATTGTTGGCTTCATGCCTTTCGTTTCTTGGTGTTTTCACCTTGATCAGGTCCTTCTCGACCTCGTCGTGGACCAGGTCGATGGACATGCGCTTCTCCCGGTGGTACAGACACTCCTGAGACACCTAGTGACAAGTTAGCGCACCTTGATACCCACGGCTAATGTACTACTCGGGTATAATACATCAATATTGTACACGATAGCCATAAAATGTTCATTTTGTGAGGCTGACTTTAAGGTGTGTCCAAAGACAGACAAAAATCAGACACCCTAAACAAGGGAGTGCTAGTCTGCTTCAAATAGACGCCAGTTGACAAGTTAGCACATCTTCATGCTAACAGCTAACATCCCATGGATTGCTAATACAGCAATATTGTTTCCGGTAGACATAAATATTGATGCAGTGAGAACGTCATCTCAATTCCGAATGCTTACACGTCTTAGTTCAGGTGGACACGTGTTGACAAGTTGGTGCAGCTCCATGCTAAGGGCTAACATCCCATGTCGCACTAATGGGAACGTTCGCTGTGTCGTCACCAAATGGTCACATGGTGTGTCGGTTGACAAAAAGGCTGTCTAATTCAATGGCAGACTTCAAATCAACAGGTTATTCACGCTTATTTACATTAATTAATAATGGTAGTGTCATGTTGCATTATTGGCTGTACATACAGATTTGACTGAAGACTGATTCTAAGCGATTTTACAGCATCCCAAAGGAACCTGCAGCTCATTCAAAGCTTCACGTCCAGAAACACGTGCAACCTTCTGACAGACCATGTTTGGTTTTGGCACTTTATATGATTTTGTTTTGCGATATAATATTACGATATTAGATCTATTGTTATCCATTTATTCTTGCTTTTCATATGTGGCACAAAAAGCAATGATTAAAAATTAATCCTACATTAGCTAATAACTTGCGTCTCACTGTTAAATACTTGGTGATATTTTACGTTTCATAGTAGGCCTACTATCATATACAGATTAATGGGACGTATTCATAATCAGTGCTTGACATTAACACCCATCAACCTGCCAAATGTAGGTGAATTTCAGCAATGGCGGGTTGCACCGCCACTTCCACTATCCACTTTGGTGATTGAACGGGAAAGAGCTCTGTTTGCAAACCCCCCTCCCCCCATTGATGAATGTAATTCGATCTGGAAAAAGTTGATTCAACACCCCCAACGGTGGATCCCTATCCCTCTTGGATACAGTTGGCATAAAATTTTGATGAAAAGGTAGATGAGTTGATGTTGCGACGACAACTGACGGACAATTTTGGACGCTTATTCCCGGGTAATTAATGTAGACGGCACAACTTGGCTGTGCCTCATTGTCCCCTGTTGTTTAGGGCAAACAAAGAAATAGCGGTGCTTTAAGTAAGCTGCATTCTCGCATTTACCCAGAAAATTGATAAACAAAACCTCGGTCACACGATCTCATCCCCGAGGCGTCATCGGATCTCCAACCTTAGTGGCTGTCGAGACTCACCTGAAGGGGTTGTTCGGTCTCCGCCAAAGCCCTCTCGAGCCGTCTCTTGACCTCGGCCAGCGCCGCTGTCTCTCCCGCCACATTGTCGACCTCGTGGCTCAGCTCCGAACGCCAGAAGGCGATGTCGTTGAGGCGCTCGCCAATGTCCTTGCTGCTGTTCTCCTGCATGCGACGCGTCAGCTGCTCCTTGTCTTGAATCAGTCGCAGCGTGTCGCGCCGCAGCCTCTCGGCACTGTTCCGCGACGCCTCCGACTGGCGGTAGTTGCCCTGGTTGGCCTTGAACCAGTCGTCGGGCGTGTAGCGGGTGGTCAACGTGCTCCGGTTGGACGGGCAGAACATGGTGTCAGCACGGATGAGATCTGGGATGCCTCGCTGCAAGTCGGGGATGGTGCCACTGTTCTTGTAATAGCTGCTGGTCCTCCACTGGTTAGCGCTGTGGCTGGCGGGCTGCGTGTTGCGGTAGCTGGACGCCATGGTGGAGATGGCAGGCAGGAAGTTGCTGGTCTTGGGTCGAACATATGAGGCTGTCAGCTCCATGCCAGAAGATCTACCTTAAGACATCTTACTTTAGCATCAAAACTTCAAGCTTCCGCTTCTCCCCGCCACTCACCTGAAAATGAGCTCAAGTCCGCCACAAGGTGACAGCTCATGCATAATACATAGACGTATTCTAAGTGTGCAAGTCGTTCATTGGCCAGGCCAACCAATGGCAGCGTCAAGCGGCCTGTCCAAGATTTCTGTTGATACAATGCTGGTTGCCCTGGGTAACCACTGCCCTCCCCCACGGGTTGCATTCATGCTGAGCAGATGCTTTTACTTTGTCAATAAAAGAAGCTGAAAAGCCTCCGAGTGTAAAATGACACAACAATGTGGCATTTGAAGAGCTACAATACAGCACAATGGAATACAATTCATACTACTTACATAATGTACCTAGAGACATATGTACATACGTACACACACCATGATCTACGTCCTGCATGAACACTGGATTTTCTATTGGATCATCAATTGTCAAGTGACATTTTAGGTTACACTTTAATGAGGAAATAGGGAAAAACGTTTAATAAAATTAGCTAGGCACAGAGCCAGATCGTTGATTATATGTTGTAGAAGGCCAACATCATTAAAAGAAGTGGTTGTTAATTTGTAATTTAAATGACATAGAGGTAATGCTCAAGTTCAATCTAAGTTAGCTGCTAAAAGCTTGGCTAGGTACATAGGCTGATCAGTGATTTTACGTTGTCACAAACTACCATCATTATTTTTTATTCAACTTTTTAAAAATATAATTGTTTGTTTTTGGTTGTTTTATTCAGTAAAGGCTTATACGTATATTTAACATCATATTTAATCAAATTAGCTTCCCCACAACCTAGGCTAGACGCATAGCCACGTTATTAAATTTACATTGTAGAAGATTACAGTCATTTATTAAATTATCATTTTTGTGTTGGAGTTATGGTCAGTGATGGTGTAAGTGGTACACTCACCTGAATTTGGTGCTGGCAGTGTGGTTGAGTTCCCACTTAATGATGCGAATGGCCGTTTGTCTCTACGTTTGCTGAGATTGACTTGTGACCAGTCCAGGGTGTAGTCGGCATTTTGCCCGACATCAGCTGGGACAGGCTCCAACTCACAGGAAATGCAGAAATTTAATTAAAAAAAATAATGACCACAAGTTAGGCTAGGCATGGCAGATTGATTTGACATTGTAGAAGACTAAGATCTTTTTTTTTATTATGACATTTTTTTTGTTTTTATGTTAAAATTGATAAGGTAAATGCACATATTTAACCTTTTATATTTAATCAAATTATTACCTCAAGTTACACTAGCACATAGCTACAGTAGATCATTGATTTTCCATCCTAAAAGAGTATTGTTTTTTTTATATCGTTTTAGTTGTGATTTATTGAGGAAATGCTAGTACTTATCATTATTTCGTTAGTTACATTAAATGTAATGAAGGAAATGGTTAAATGTAACAAAAATAAGCTCCCACAAGCTCGGCTAGATGGGTAGCTAGATTGATTGATGTTCATTGATGCTGATTTGATGTTGCCGAAAGCTACCATTACTTTATAAAATGAAGTTTTTTGTTAATTTTCTTTTCTTTTTTTTTTTCAGAAAATGATAGGATTTAATTATATAGTTAATCAAATTAGTTACCACAAGCTAGGCTTGGTGCATAGTGAAATTGTTGATTTGTCATCGTAGAAGTCAACTGTCATTTTAAAAAATGCTGTGATAATGAGCAATCTGAGCTGGCAAGCAAAGCGCCGAGCTGTCAGTTTGGATTACACTCACCTGTTGAATAATTGATGTATGTGGCAGGAAGAGAACACACAATCGTAATTTGTGTTGAATTACATACCCGTTCTGGAAATGAGGATCGTTTACACCAACATCTTCTCGAGAGCTTTCGAAACACACACAGTAGAAAAAAAATGCATCCGTAAAGTACACATAGAGATAAAAAATGTTGCGCTAGGGGCTAATCCACCCGTGCCCTGGGCTTCTTTCGTTTCCAACACGCTTCTTTCGTTTCCAACACGTATTAGTACTACGCAGTAGTGGTTTTCTTGACGCTCCCTTTCCTTTTTCTGCCTTTTAAGAATTAAGAATGAACAATGATGTTTGAATGTACAGTATTTGTCTATTACATCATTTTGCAAATATAATCTGCTGGTTTAGTGGTTAATACGATGAAGTCCTGTACAGTTGTGTATAATACAATGTATTCCTTTCCTTTTGAACTCAATTGCCCCAATTTAACTACTCTTGACTGTTGTTAATTGATTAGCATTTGTTATACGCTGATAAAAGATAGAGCTGTGAAAGCAGTGGTAAATTGAAACAGCTGTCACAAGCAACAAATGTGCCACCACTAGGAAAATCCATTGGAAAATTGTATTTTTCTCTTTATAAAACCTGCAAACCAAATGTTTTCACGCAAGCACGCTTGTTTTGATTGGGGGCACATCTGTTTTTTTAAGTGGGTGGGTTAGGCATGTTGTAAAACAATCCAGAAGTTGACCATTTTGTTTTCAGGCAATCATTCTGAGCTCATCTTCGCGCCTTTGGTCAAGCAGCCATTATCGTAAACATTGTCTTGTATTTAGAATGTAATGAAAAGTCTCAGCATCACTTAACATGGTGAGGTTAAAGAGACCCCCCAACACACACACGCCTGTCCCACTCTGACCTTACTGGCTATAAATACAGCCTTTTCCAAAGAAAGTAGTAAAAAGCCAGCCTTCCATGAAATTCCTCCTGTGAATGGAAAAGAAGTTGGTGAACGTAAGGAAGGTGTTACAGCTGTGTGTATTCTGCAACCAACGCAGGTCCTGGAAAATGTTTAGCATGCTATGTGGCTCCCGGCAGGGACGGGGTCCGTGGTTTTCTCGAATAGCATCCAAAACAAAAAGTTCCAAATTCGAATTGAGACACTCTAATTCCTCCCTGTGAATTGACACAGCTACACTAGCGGAGTTAGCACCTTGATCCCCATTTTGAAAATTCCCGGCGAAACTAGCTGGCTAACCATAGCAGAAAACGTGCACATTTTTTCTGAGCAGGAGATTGGAAGATTGCGATTCTTTTTTTGGTGGGAATGGTACGAGTATGTTCAAGTAGCGTGTGGATTGTAAAACCCAAAGACGATAACTAGGGTGTAGTCAAGTTTATTTGTATAGCCCATAATCACATAAGAGTGTCAAAGGGCTACGCAGGCCCACAGTTGACAAAGATCGAAGATATTCCCTGATGTAAACCCCTCAACCAGGCAAGGAAATATTTAAAATCTCATTTGGAGAAAAAAGAAGAAACGTTGAGCTGAGACCACAGATGGAGGGATTCCCCCTTCCGGGCTGCAATGGATGCCAAGTGGGCAGCATTCATCTCATAGTATAGGGCTGTACAATGTTAGTTAAATCAGCATAAGAGTCTAAAGCTATGTTAGTTCTACATTGCTAACCAGCAGGGCTTGCAGAGCATGAATGCTGGCACACTGCTACAGCAAGTGAGTAAATAAATAAGTCACGGAGTCATACGTTAGCGTCTGGACAGTACCCCCCCGCCATTCAATCCCCCCTCGATGCCGCGCATGGTTGCGGCCTCTCCTCCGCTCTGCTGCGCTCGACACAGTGCCTCCGATGGAATGTGATGACCACGGAGCGGACAAAGCCCACTATTCATGGCCCCTCAGCCTACTCTGGACGACCACAACTGGGAGCCTTGATTTCATAGTTGGGAGGGGGCGCAGGGGGACAGGGGAGGCTTGTGTCCGCCCCGGTGTAACTCATTCTGTAGCATCAAATACATGGTTGAAATTGTTTAAGGCAACTGGAAGGACTTTTTAAACAACAAGGTTGTCCGTCTACTTCCCGTCTCAGTATCCGGTGCGGAAACACAATAGAGTCTGTGCTGTTGCCATGCGACCGCTTATAAACATGTTGGTGGCTGCTCTGCTGTATTGCCATGCGACATATACACTCTTGTTGGGTGTCATTAACATGCCTACGGTCACACATACAGTACATGTGATTACAACACAGTGTGGATGTTTCAGAGGAAACATGAAAAGCATACCACATCTGTCGGGGGGCTTGCAAAGGTCATGTTTTGAGAATGTCTTTTTTTTTTTTTTTTTTTCCTGGCATAGCAACAAACTTAGGCGGCATGCTCCTTCAAAACAGCATAGCAAAAACTGAAGAGCTTTGCAATTTAGCATGAGCCATCTTTGCGTATATCCATCCATCCAGCCATCCATTTTCTGAACCACTTGCGGTTTGTTCAAATTTGGCAGCAATGGGATGAACACCCAAAGAGGAGTCTGGAACACTACAAATAGTTGAATTGGCCAAAATGAGTTATTGGAGCTCCAGTTTCATGGCGAAGCATCAAACATACAGTAGTATGCAGCATACTCTGTCCAAACGCCATAGCGAAAGCCCAAAAGCTTTACAATTTACTGTCACCAATCCCTCGAGTATACTTGTTTCAAACTTGGTAACGTTTGAATGAACAGCCTTGGAGAAGTCAGAATAAGTGAGCTATTCGATCTTCAGTTGCAAAGCAGCACTACGCTGTGCCCACAAGAACGAACACTCGAATGCTTCGCAATTTCGCGTTGCCATTTTCTCTCAAAGATTTCGTTCTAATTTTGTAATCTGATGAAAGCTCTAAGAGCAGTCTGAAGGACTACAACCAGTTTAAAATGGTTGAAATCGGCTCAAAATGGTTGCCACAAAGCAAAATGGACAACTTCATCTTTGTATGACAACAGGGGTTCCCTGGATTTTTTTGTGCATCCTTTCATGCTAGATGTACCCACTCAATTTCGAGACAATTTTGAGTTTAGGGGAATGTTAAAGCTACAAAATGGAGGTTTCCTTTCCTATGACTTCTTTGGGCGTCCTGTCATGCTAGATGTGTCCACCCAATTCTGTGTCAAATGGTAAAACAGGAAATGGGTTTTGGGGAGTTTAAGATGTTTGTTGGGAAGTTAAAGCTACACAATAGAGGATTCGGCCCTTGACCAAGTTCTGTTCCTCAAGTCCAGCTGTGCAGCCTCTGCCGTGCACTCACCGATAGAAACATCTTTGTGCAGAGAGGACATTGGCCTCAAGCAACTATAAAACGCACAGAGGCAACAGCGGCAGCCAGCGGAACGCTCCAGCAGGTGATTAAAGGCGGTGAGAAACAAAAAACGAAGTGAAAGATTTAGGATGGAGGGGATTCTCCTCCGAGATCGACCAGTCGCCGCGCAACCGCTGGCGCTAACTCTACGAGTGCAAACTGCAGTAGGGGGGTCTCTATGAGAGTGCCATTCCTCTGAGTTAGTCAAACGCGACTGGTCGCACTTCTTCACTCTCACGCAGGGTATGGCCCGCAGGCCACATACGGCCCCCTTCATTCTTTAATCTAGCCCTGTGATCATTTACATTATTACGAATCCTATTCTTTGTTTTTAATTCATTTGGCTCATTATATAATTGGTTAATTTATTGTAAATAATAAAATTATAAGTTTACAAAAACATTTTGCATTTCTTATACATTTTGTTAAATCAAATATTTAATTTGTAACTAATAAATTAGGAAAATAAAGCATGATTTTTTTACATTAATTTATTACATTAAATAGTTAATTTGTTCATTTTTAAAAATGACAAAATATTATAATAGTAAACATAAGTGAATCATGATCCAACAAAAACAAAGAAGAAGAAACAGCAACAACCGGGAAACACAAGACGGGGACCTTGGTGGTCCAATCCTAGGCTACAGAACCTATCTATAGGGTCGTGGAATGTCACCCCTCAAGCAGGAAAGGAGCCTAAGTTTGTGCGTAAGGTCGTGAAGTTATGACTAGATATAGTTTGCCTGCTTCGACACACAGCTTGTGCTCTGGTACCAGTCCTCTTAAGAGGGGCTGGACTCTGCTAGACTTTGGAGTTGCCCAAGGTGATAGGTGCCAAGCAGGTGTGGGAATCCTTAATGATCCCTAGCTCTGGACTTATTGCGCATCATGGATTGTCCATAGCGAACACCATGTGCAAACACGAGTGTCCATACGTGTACTTGGCACCAGGACATCCTGGGTCACTGTTCGATGATTGACTTTGTGGTCATGTCATCGGACTTGTGATTGCATGTTATGGACACTTAGGTGAAGAGAGGTCTTTCAAATCCCAACTCCGACAGAACTTTCACCATATCCCGCAGGAGGAGGGGACATTGAGACAGAGTGGACAATGTTCTGTTTATCCATTGCTGAAGCGGCTGACCAGAGCCATGGCCTTAAGATGGTCTGTGTCTGTTGTGGGACAATTCCCGAACCCGTTGGTAGACACCAGCCATGACAGATGTCATCAAGTTGAAGGATGCCTGTTGGGCCGATTTGACCTGTGGTTCTCACAAAGCAGCTGAAGGGTACAGGCAGGCCAAGTGGAATTCAGCATTGGGGGCAAAAACTCGGGCAAGGAAAACGCCGTGGAAAACGACTTCTGGACGGTCTGAATTCTGGCCCACCATCTCAGAAGGGGAATGCAGTACACAATCAACACTGTATATAGTGGATGACCTTGACTCAGGCTGTTGTGAGTCGGTGGAGAGAATGCTTTGAAGACCTCCTCCATTCTACTCACACCTTTCTATGAGCAATTTGAGTGTGTGTGGGGGGGTCTCCGATGTCTGAGGTTGAGGTCGTATGCATGAGATCTGGCCGGAGTTCTTAAAGGCTCTGGATGTTGTTGGCTTGTCTTGGTTGACACGCATCTGCAACATTGCATGGACATCAGGGACAGTGGCTCCGGATTGACAGACCGGGGTGGTGGTCCCTCTTTTTAAAAAGGGGTTCCAACTACAAGGGGAGCACACTTCTCAGCCTCTCTGGTAAAATATATTCAGGTGGAGCAGTGTGGCTTTCATCCTGGGCATGGAACAGTGGACCAGCTCTACACCCTCAGCAGACTACTGAGGATCCTGGGTCCAGCAGTGCTCTGGGAGTATGGAGTACCAGACCCCCTGATACGGGCTTTTCGGTTCCTGTATGGCTGGTTTGGTCCACATTGCTGGCAGTAGGTTGGATTCGTTTTTGGTGAAGGTTGGACTCTGCCAAGGCTGCCCTTTGTCACAGATTCTGTTCATAACCTTTATGGACAGAATTTCTAGGTGCAACGGAGGTGTTGAGGGGGTCCAGTTTAGTGGCATCAATATTATGTCTGCTTTATGCAAATGATGTTGTTCTGTTGGCTTCAGCTGAGTGTGAAGCAGTTGGGATGAGAATCAGCACCTCCAAATCTGGGACCATGGTCCTCAGTCAGAAAACCGACTTTCCAGGTCGTAAACGGGATCCTGTCCCAAGTGGAGGTGTTCAAGTATCTTGGGGTCTTGTTGAATGTGAGAAGAATGGAGGGGGAGGCCTGGATTGGTCCAGCGTCTGCAGTCATCATTCTGCAACGGTCTGTCGAGGTGAAGAAGGACCTGAGTCGGGAGGGGCTCTGAGTAGAGCCGCGGATTCTCTGCATCTGGAGGAGCCAGATGAGGTGGCGCGGGCATCTGGTTAGGACTCCTGCGGGACACCTCCCTGTTGAGGTGTTCTGCGCACACCCCACCTAAAGGAAGGCTCGGGGATGACCCAAGACACGCTTGGAGAGACTGTCTCCCAGCTGGCCTGGGAGCGCCTCGGGATCTAACTTAAGAGTTGGACAAAGTGTCTGGAGAGAGGGAAGTCTGGGATTCCATGCTTAAGTTGCAGCCTCCTTGACCTGACCTCAGATAAGCGGAAGAAAATGGATGGATGGGTGGCTGGATGGATGGATGGACGGATGCATGGACAAATGGATGGATGGATTGAATCTATTTATTAAATAATTGTAAACAAAAACATGAATAAAATTGAAAAATATTGAAAATAAAAATAATCCAAATAAAAACAAAAGCATCAGTATTTGCCTTTTTTTTTTTTTTAAACATCAACATTGCTATGAAAATGGGAGAGGGATGTCAATGTCTATATTATTGCTAATATGGAACATAGTTAAATTTTTTAAGTGCAGACTGTAACCCTAAAGGGTGATAAAGCATGAAAAGGTGAAAGTTTGCTCGCAGTGTTTGCCCGTAACCTGACTCCGCGGTAAAACGCTATA
The DNA here is from genome assembly GCF_024500275.1 of Phycodurus eques. Taxonomy (NCBI): domain Eukaryota; kingdom Metazoa; phylum Chordata; class Actinopteri; order Syngnathiformes; family Syngnathidae; genus Phycodurus; species Phycodurus eques. The sequence continues at coordinate 10,129,704 of NC_084543.1, read as the reverse complement.
GCTTGGTGAAAATTAATCTAGCTACCCATGTTAGAGTATCTTCTGCCATCTTAAAATAACGTTAAAAAAGGATTTGTCAATACATGTCGATCAAGGAAATCTCGTCAAATGCCTATCGACTCACTGTCCAGTGGGATGGCTTCTAAAAGAGGGGAACCTGAGCCCTACGAGCTACGTCCGACACGTAAACCCGCCACAAACAGCTGCTCCCGATGCATTCCTGCCCGCCTTGCGCGCAATCTGTGTGCGCGCTGCAAAAGGCCAAAGTGCTCGCTGGAAGGTGTCGGATGCGCCGCCAAGCATGCGAGACACGCCCTGCTGCCATTTAGTGAATTCTGATCGGACACCCAAATAGACACGTTTGAGTGCCAACATGGTCCGTGTCTGCGAAATTCCGTCGTCCCAAACAAAAGCGAAAGGGGCGGGAGATTCAGATGTACCACTTCTGCACGAGGCGGAGGAGAGGCATTTAAAACCAAGGCCTTTTTGTTTCTCGAGGCATTTTCCAACCCCTGCGCCTGAACCTCCCCCACCGAGAGCATGCCGGCCGCCCCGCACAATCCCTCAAATTGTCCTCACGCTTCCCAAATTTGGGACCCAAGTAGAACGAGACCTTTGTCAAAGTGTGACCCAGCCGTGTACATGGTCTGTTTGCCGGATGAAGGGTGCACTTGATTACAAAACAGTGCCTCACCCCACCCCCAAACCCTAAATGTGTGCAACATCTATTCAGTCTACAACACAGTGGACTAGTAGTTAGCTCATCCGCCTCACAGTTTTGAGGTAGTACTTTGTTTGAATTTCGAGTCTGACCTCTGTGTGGAATTTGCATGTTCTCCCTTTCCCATTTTACAAAAGCATGCATGTTAAGGTGTGTGTTTATATGTGCCCTGTGATTGGCTGGCAACCACTCCAGGGTGTACCCCACCTCTCATTGAATGTCAGCTGGGATAGGCTCCAGCTCACCCACGACCCCTAAAGCATGTTAGGGTAAGACTGAATTTTTCATAGGTATGAATGTGAGTTTGAATTAATTGTTTATGTGGCCTGCGATTGGCCGGTGACCATTGCATGATGTATCCCGCCCCTCGTCCAGTGTGTGATAGGTTCCAACTCACCCGAGACCCCAGTTAGGACAAGCGCTATTGAAAATGGAGTTATTCAATCTGCCATACGTTCGTTGTGTCAGGTGCGTGAGCCACGTGAGAGGTGCCCACAGCAGTGTGAGTGTGTGAGTGTGTGTGTGTGTGTGTGTGTGTGTGTGTGTGTGTGTGTGTGTGTGAGAGAGAGAGAGACTGCCCACAGCAGCTGGGAATGCACGTTGACCTCAAAGCGACTCGGCCAAGGTCAGAGAAAATCTGAGACTCTAAAACGGCACGATCCCAGCGGCCACCGCCAAACCAGCAGAACCTCGTGCAGTGACCCGGGCATGATGTCATCAACTTCCAGGGAAGCCCCGCAGCTAAATGTCAGGAAATGTGACATATCCCAGCCGACGTCACTCTGGGGAAAAGATGGTCTGTCGTCTGCCAGCTTCACTCGTTTCGGAGGGCGACCACCCAAAGACCCGCGGTCACGTGGCCGATCCCAACCCGACTTGGAATCATTTTGCTGTTGCAGCGCCAGCCCGCCAATCACAGGCGCGTCCCGTAATGTAATGTATGTAAACTCACCAGCCGAAACATTAGGTACGCTATAGTAAAAGCGACCAGGAACAGAAGTCAGCCAAGACTCGGCTATCCTAATTTGGATTACGTTCATGGAGAAATTAAGGAATTCAAAAAGACGTGGGTCTGCACCTTCATCCAGAGCTGCAGCACAATTGGCCAAAGTCCCACTTTCATCCAAATAAAAAATTGTGAAGACATTTTTATGATTGAGTGAAAGCCTCACAGTGTGATACACCACTGCAAACTAGCACCACAGCGATGATGATGATAAACATTTAGAGCAGTTGCACATACTGTACACTCTTCAGATTGGTGGCACCAAGAGGGGAAACGCTTGTTTATCATTGTTGTTTAATTATCATTTTATAGATAATACATCATGTCAGACACATTTTTACGAGCTCATTTATTCCGCCGCTTCAGGCGAGTCGCCACCATGTTTGTACTTATTGTCCCGCCAGTGGCACAAGCACGGCTCTGTGAGCTCGTCCACCTCGCATTGACGGTGGGGGCGGAATGGATCGTTTGGCTGACGTCATATCTGAAGACGGGGGGGCTGTCGAGAGGGGCTGCCGGTAGGGCGTTGGTAGAAAATGTGCCGAGGAAGTCATAGGACGACGGAATGAAATGGGAGCTCCCCGACACCCCCTGTAGTTCACAGGTGGAAAGCGTTCCACTGTGTTTGCTGCTGTGCGACAAAGGCCGACATTGTCTGGTCACGCGAAACTTTTCAAGCGGGCGCCATTACCTTTTTACGACGTCTGCAGTTGAGTCAAAGTCACCGGTGGGAAGACTTCTTATGAGACGATTGTCTTCTGGTCTGAGGAGGTTTGGAAACGCGGAATTTACGACACTGACGTCTGTCGTAGCGTCGGGGTTACGAGGTTGACGCGCCTCCCTCGATGTAGCTCGCTTACCTCTGTGGATTCGGGGTATTACCGAGCAGACGTCGCTTTAAGAACCCAACATATGGTAGCACACGGGTCAGGATTTTAAAGTAGGGTTTCGAGTCTAAGGTAGAGTTTTAAATGAGGGTTTCAGGCCTAGGTTATAGTTTCGAAAACGAGGTTTATTTCAAGGCTAGGATACAGTTTCAAAAACAAGATTTAGGGTGTCTGGAATGGGTTAGACCACAGGTGTCAAACTCAAGGCGCGGGGGCCAAATCCGGCCTGCCACATCATTTTATGTGGCCCGTGAAAACAAATAATTTGCATCAACTTCCAAGGTTCTTGCTAAAATCTCTACCAAAATTTGAAATCGTCATATGTAATAAATAATGACGTCAGCGGTATGGCAAGGATTTTTTTTCGTTAGCAAAACCCTTTTTTACAGTAAATTGATAGGGGTGGGAGGATTTAACAGTAACCCCGTTTAACGTTAAAGGGCGATGTAATCCAATGCCCTATCTCGCAACATCTTTTGTATTTCACGAGAACCAATTGCACGTCAAACATTTAACGAGTAAACATCAATGCACCCTAAATGGGATGTTGGGTCCTAAAATTAAACGAGATAAACAAAGCAACTTTATACATCACTAAATGTATACTACTCATTCTAGTCATGTGAAAATAGATATACATATAATGTTTTCATTATAATGTGTTCATTTTCATGACTTCACATCCTTTTCAAGGGGACTTAGCAGCAGTGGGGTTTGCATCCTGTATTGACAACGCGCCATTGAATACTATGATGAGGCGAAACATTTCGGAGTCATAATGGCCCTCTCAGGGAAACCGTACCAACAGTGTGGCCCACGGGGAAAAAAAGAGTTTGACACCCCTGGGTTAGACTTTCAAAATAAGGGTTAGGGTTTGAAATAACAATGTCAAACAAGGGTTATGGTTTCAAAATAGGGCTTTAAGCCAGGGTTAACGTTTCATTTTAGCTAGAGCTGTGTGGTATAGCGATATACAGTATATTGTAGATCCGATATAAAACTTCTACCGTACAATATAACTTATCGGTGTTTTTTTTTTTTTTTTTAAGGACTGTCGACATACATTAATCAATATCAAAAGACAGGAAGGGATGCTTGCACCGGATTTAGCTAATTTCCAAACGTAGTCCATCGATCCTTAAATTTCCCTTGTCGCTACTGTACTGAGGGAACCCTGGCTTCTCCTTTTTTCCCCCCATTATGTATTATGCTTGCGCCGAACAGGATTTCAGTTTGCATTCACTTCATTGACAGCTCAGCACACAGAACCAACATGGCATCCATCTATCTACTTGTAAAAAGTATCCATCCACATGATTGTATTCTTCTTCATCTTTTATCTGCATCTCTTATTGACGTACTTTTACATGGTGCCCCTCATGTTCAGACTTCATCGCACATTTCAAGCCAGGGTTAACGTTTGAAGTTTCAAGCTAGTGTTCGGGTTTCAAACAAGGGTGAGTGTGTTTAATTAGGGTTTTGAGGTTCACGATTTTAAGACCGGGTCTGTCAAATAAGGGTTGCAAGCCAGGGTCAAGGTTTCAATCAATCTAGTGTTATGGTGCTAAGTTAGTGCTTCAAGCCAGGGGGAATGTTTGTAATGAGGGTTTTAAGATAGGGTTAAGGTTAGAAAGTAGGCTTTCGTTACTGTGTTAGGGTGTCAAATTTGGGTTTTAAGAACAGTGTTAAGGTTTTAAAGTATGGTTTAAAGCCAGGGTTAGGCTTTTAAGTTATTAGGTTTGAAGCCAGTGTTGGTATTTCAAAGAAGAATGAGGGTGTCTAATTAGAGGTGTAACCCAGGTTTAGCATTTCAAGCAAGAGTCAACATGTCTAATTAGGGTTTTAAATTTAGGTTTTAAGATGACCCCACCGATACAGTGTATATATATTGTTTTACAATGATAATCCACGATATTTATAATTTCATTTGTTCCTGTGGCTAGAAAACAAAGTGTGGCGAATCTTTTTCTTTTTATTTTTTTCTTTTTTGCCCAAATGCACGGGTGCAGTCGGCGAAAGGGGCAATGGATTATTCCCAACAGCGTTTCAAAATAGCAACAATTTCCTTTATTATCGCCCATTTCCTGTCTTTGTGACAATCCGCTTTTTGCTTTGCAATTGCACCATGATTTTTACGGTTCAGTGAAAAAAATAATAATGATACAGTGCCGTATATACTGTACGTGGAGCCTCAAAACCTGACACGGGGTGGCGGTTTTTCCGTTGCAGCGCGTCGGTAGATGTGCGGTTCTCAATCTCTTGGTGTGCTGCGACGACTCGCCAAAACTGAAATTCCACTTCGCTCGCGTTTGGAGGGCATTTAGGCAGAGTACACATTGTCGCTCTGAAGCGTCTGTGACACTTCTTGGATCAACATGGCGGTCGCACCCAGCCTAGTCTTTGAGGCCCGCAGTTCAAAGTTCAAGGTGTTGTCGCTCGTTGGGAGGAATGCGTGAAAGTGCCGTTAGCATTAGCGTTAGCAAAGGAATGCCGCTGCTCTTTTCGTCCGCTCGCTTCTGCCAACACTCCAAGCATCCCAAGCATGTCGGGTGGGGGGCGCTTGCACTTTATAAATACCGCCCGCCCCCCCGACCCCCACCTTCCTTGAGACATGTTTGACATCCACTGTGTGCGCGCGCTTGTGTGCCGATGTCTCATGTCTCAGTGTGCCTGTGTTGTTGTTGTTTGTTTTTGCCGCCATTGCATTCCAGCTGTGATAATACGAGCACGAGTCACCACGACTGCTCTACAAATATCCACGAATCTGTGCATGTCTCGTTTGTTTGCACTTTATATACTGCACAGAAAGGAAATATATTTGCTTTCCAGCAGTCTCGGTGTTAACTGTAGTCAGCGGCAGTGCTGGCTTTGATCGTGCCCTGTACGATGCCCCGCGATGGCAGATACTGTAGTTTCCACAAGTGGCTGACCATCGTTCGCTAGTTTTGCTTTTACTACAAATACAAGATATTATGTTACAAATACAAGATATTTCATGTTCAAACTTATAAACTTTGTTGTTTTGTTTAGTTTGATTTTTTGCATATATTCACTCATTTTGAATGTTATGGCTGCAACACGTCCCAAGAAAACTGGGACGGGGTCATGTTTACCACTGTGTCACATTACTTTTTCTTTTACCAACACTCCGTAAGCGTTTGGGAACTGTGGACACTAATTGTTGAAGCTTTGTAGGTGGAATTATTTCCCATTCTTGCTGGATGTACAACTTTAGTGACTCAACAGTTCGGGGTCTCTGTTGTCGTATTTTGAGCTTGGGAAGGCGCCACACATTTTCATTGTACTTCACATGCATGTTTTGAGGATGTGGAAAGAAACCAGAACTCCCACAGAGGCGCAGTACATCATACATCAGGAAGATGTGCTTACCACAGGTCTACTCTGTGTGACCTTTACAATGAGATTTTTTTTCTTGTTTTATGTGGTGTCGGTGCAGGCATATTGGCCCTAACGGTATAATGATCGGACATCATGAGTCGATACAGATTTGTTCTTGAACTGTCAAGGGTTCAAAAGCGTAACTTTTGAGGGTACCACACGAGTGATCAGACCCACTAAAAGTCCAATGAGTGGCATTGGTTGTGTTACTTTGGACATAAAGGGTAAGCGTATTCTTGTTCATGGTGTCTTTTTGGCGCGATGGTAAATTCCTCTTGATGGGTGAGGTATTGAGTGACCGTGTCGTGACTGTTTCCACCCAACGTGAGGTCAGAGAGCTCTGACACAGCCCATCCCGTCAGTCGCCATTTCCTGCTGTCAGCGGACAAGGGCCCTTTTCCTTCCTCCGAGAGGCCAGTGAATGAAAAAGTTTGGGTGGGGTTGGACATCGTCATAAGGACGGACGCGTCACTGTACGCCATCGTTCGCCTTGTCTTAATTTCAAGCCTCATATGGGCTTTTTTTTTTTTAATATATATATATATATAAAGGCAAATGACATGATGTATGATGAATTAAAAAAGAAAAAAATTATATTCTGCGATAGGCTGGCGATCAATCATGTCAGCCAGCTCACCTGCAATCCTAGTGAGGTCAAGCAGTATAGAAAATGGAAGGATGGACAACGTGATGTATCATAAAGTTTCTTAAAAATTGATATAATGGTAAAGCTTTTTTTTTTTTTTTTTTTTTTTTAAATGTCATGCTGTAAATAAAGTAAGGCTTTTTTAAATAAATAAAAAAAACAATAAAAAATGACAGTGTAATAAGGCATGTATGCTAAGAATAAAAATGACAGCACATATTGGGAGATAAAGCTATGATGTATAGTAAGGCAATTTAAAAAAGGCTTTTATTGAAGATGTATAGATAAGACAACAATGCTGATGTATAGTAGGGACTTTTTTAAAAGACTCATATTAAAGCATTTCAAAGCACTGATGTAAAATAAGACACATATAGTAACGACAAACAACACAACGTATTGTAAGACCTTTTTTTAAAAAAATGTTATTAAAAATGACGATGTACATTAAGGCTATATTTTTCATTTCATTTTTGGGTGAGATGTATGGTCGAATGAGCAAGGTTTGTACAAGGAAGATCTGGTGGAGAAGAGATGGAGATTCTGATGTGGGTGGAGCTCTCACTAAATCTAATTGCACGCATAATTGCATAAAAGGCAGCAAGCGGGCGGATTCTGACGCTCGGATGGATGCAGCCCGTCTTTTCCTTTGTGTGTTTGACGCCACTCGTTGGCCTTAATTGTGATTGCAGCAAAGGCACATACTCAGCCACTCTCAGAAATAAATATACGCTTGTATTTTAGAGGTACAACATGCAAACATGCGTTGTATTTGTCTGAGGAAAAAATCTTATGAGAGGCAAGTCATGCCCTTTTTTTTTTTTTTTTTTTTTAAAGTTTTGTTAATTTTTCTGGGGAAGAAGTAGTAATCTAATCCAATATATCCATCCATCCATTTTCTGAGCTGCTTCTCCTCACTAGGGTCGCGGGCGTGCTGAAGCCTATCCCAGTTATCATCGGGCAGGAGGCGTGGTGCACCCTGAACTGGTCGCCAGCCAATCGCAGGGCACATACAAACAAACAACCATTCGCACTCACATTCACGCACCTACGGGAAATTTAGAGTTGTCAATCAACCTACCATGCATGTTTTTGGGATGTGGGAGGAAACCGGAGTGCCCGGAGAAAACCCACGCAGGCACGGGGAGAACATGCAAACTCCACACAGGCGGGGCCGGGGATTGAACCCCGGTCCTCAGAACTGTGAGGCAGATGTGTGTGCTTGCTGTCTAGACTAAGTATCAAAGTGGGATTTCAGCAGATCATACTGTTGGATTACTATCAAAATGACTTGCAGTCAAGTAATCAACGGAGAAATCAACACTGCCGCCTAGCGGATGGATGGAGGGCCTTCCGACACGTTCTGTTCGTCTCAAAAATATATAGTAAGCCTTTATTTTTTTTGTTTAAATGACATGCAAAGTAAGGCATTTTTAACTTCAAAATAAAAAAAAAAAAAAAAAAAAAAAAAAAGACACAATCAACAGTATATAAAATGGATGGATGTATTAGTTTTTTAAAATGCATGATGTACATAAAGTGAGGCTTATTTTAGAAAATTATGTATAAGGCATTTAAAACACCTATTGTAAGGTAACAATAACAACAGGCAGAACGTAATATTTTTTCATTTTTAAAATGAGGATTGAGTGAAAAGACGATGTAGTGTGTTTTAATAATAATTTTAAAAATGCAATTAAAAAGCAACAAGATAGGCTTTTCTTTCATGACAAATGACATATGTAAATTTTCTATAGCACTTATCCTTACTGGGATCACGGGAGACCTGGAGCTTATCCCAGATATAAGGCATTTTTTTTAAAAAAAGATCAGTTGGAAGCAAGGCTTAAAAAAGTATTAGACAAGTTGTAGAGTGGGGACTTCACATACCACTTTCTTCCACCAGAGGGCGCCAGCGTCCCGTAGATGACTGGTGTGCTTACGTCACGCTGTTCTCGAAGAGTCAGTTCATGCCATATCTGCTTGAAAGTCAACGTTTACCCCTTGAAGACTGTTTGCTGGCTAAAGAAAAACAAAGACGTCATTCACCAGCGATGACTTTTATTGAAAAACAAAATAAGGGTGGATAGTGTTATGTCGTAGAGCAGATAAGATGGCACAAACTTGGCAAGAAAACATCTTTTTACAGCTGTTTGCATTTTTAATAAATCCCCCCCCCCCCTTTTTCTTTGCAGCTCAAAAGCATCTAAAAAAAAAAAAAAAAACTAGTCCACGCAGTTCAGACAGCATACACAACAATTTGGTGCAATGGCCCATTGTTGTGTTTTCTCTTTACAGCAATTTTACAGATTGTTGAATAACACAACAAACTGTTCACAAGCATTGATGGCACAACAATTCCGCTGAGTGGATAAGCACGTTCAAATTTGGCCCTTATACCTCAGAAATTATATTTATATAAAAAGACTGAAATGAAACCGAATCTCTAGAAACACGAGGAAAATAACCTGCTGCTAATGTTAGCGACAAAGTGATTAAAATAAACTTAGCTAACGTACAACACACTGGACTCAACATTCGGTACACCTGCGCCATTTTCTGCATTTACAAAGACAATTCAGTATCATTTTACCAAACCTAAAACAATTTTTTTGTTTTTGAAATACATTGTATTTTTAGCAAAGTACATCTTTTTTTTATTTTTGAGGTTATAGCATGCACGTTACCAAATATATTTCCTTATATTTCATTTGTATTCACTAATATGCAAACTACAACCACAATTATACAAATAATGAACGAATAGTTCAGAGATAAAAAAAAATTTGAAAAAATTCTTTTAAAAAATAAAAATAATTACCAGAGTGGCTAATCACACTGCATGTTACTAAATAGATGGCATTTTTTTGTTTAATAATATACAAACTAAAACCTCATTGCAACAAAAATTAAAATAAAATATAGTGGCTGTAGCATGCATGTTACAAAATAGATTAATACTGCTATTAATTTGTAATTACTTTGTAATGTGGCATCTACAAAGTTTTTTTTTTAGGAATTTTTCTCACAAAAATGTTTTTACTTAAAATATGAATTTATCTTTTGTGTTTTGATTGCAGTTTTATAGTTTTATTTTGTAAAATGCAAAGTACAACCACAATTAGAAAAATAGTTTATATTTTTACAAAAATATTTATTTTATTATTGTCATGAAAATATTGTTTTTGGCTGCAGGTGTACCAAATATTGTGGTCGGTAAGAAATTTTCTGCCAGCATGACAACGACCCACACACGGCGTCCGTTATCGGTTGAGTCCCTCGTCTATTTAGTTCTGTGCGAATTCTGTCACGACGACGTCCATTTTGGGGAGTTCCCGTTGGAGGCCATTTAAGTTTCGACTGCAACAACATCGGCGTGTTAGCTAACGACGTTTACTTGGCCACCATCACCAAATCACATACTAGACCTTTTTCTTTTTTAAATTACACTCTGTAAATTTTTAAATGCGACTCACAATTTTAAGTGCAAACGGACCCTTTAAGACCGTACTCAAAATGTGAATGACCCTGTAAACACTTGTACAAGTCATTAATCCATCAATCCATTCATTCATTTTCTATAGCGCTTATCCTCACTGGGTTGAGGCGGGGTACATTTACACAAACCGTTATTCACACATTCACCCCTTAGGACAATATTGAGTCTTCAATGAACCTAACATGCATGTGGAATGTGGGAGGAAGCCGGAGTGCCGGGAGAAAAACCACGCAAGCACGGGAGGACATGCAAACAGAGCCCGGATTGGAACCCCCCCCCGCCCCTAGTCTTCTTGATCACATTCCCATCCACAACTTCCACTTCCTGTTTCAACGTGGCGTTGTTGCGATCATCCAGAAATGGCAGCCACCTCCCCACAGTCGTCGATGGATGAGGTTAGACGAGTGACAGTATTGGACGCCGTAACCGAGGTCCGACTGAATAGTGGTGACGGCTCGGTTGATCCCCAAGGATCAGGATGCCAACGGCGTCCGGTCTTAAACTCGGATCTCGTCCTCGTCGTCCATGAAGGAGAAGTCATCTTCGCCGCGCGGTGAGCTGTACTTGGCACTGTCCGTGTCATTGTGGTGAGTGTACGGAGTTTTTTCCTCGGTGGTAGAACCGGAGCTGGACACGGAGCAGCTGTCCAGTTGCTGGTGGTTATTCCTGGTGTGAAGCTCAGGGCTGTAGGGCGCCACCATGACCTTCTGCTGGTAGATCATCATGCGAGGCGGCCTGGCGGGCGGCCGCCGCTCCTCGGGGCCGTCGTCGTCGATGAGCGGGATGTGCCCGGGTGAGCCGTGACCCTCGCTGCCCTTGCCTTCCTCGTAGCCCAGGTCGTCGTCCTCAAAGCCTTTCTTGTCCATCACGCTCAGGATGTCGCCGAGCATGGAGGGCCCCAGGTCCACATGGAAGGACATCATGGACTCCGCGTGCTTCAGGCCGCCGCCGCTCTTGGGCAGGGATGGCGGCAGTTCGGTGAGATCGCCAAAGTTGCGCTCGTCAAACTCTGCGTCGAAGGTGGCGATGGCCGCCGGCCCGTCGGCGGGCTTGCTGTCGGAGACCCCGGTCCCCTGGCTTCTGCCCTCGTGGAGGTTGAGGTACGGCAGGGAGATGGCATTTTTCACAAAGTTGGCCGAGCCGGCGGGCGGCGCAGCGGCACTGTACTCGTACCCATCCCCGCGGTTGACTGAGTGCGAGCGTTTGCTGCCGCGGAAGGTGCGGGCCAGCAGCGACGGCTTGGAGCCCGGAGAGCCACGCTTGGCGTCGGCGTTCGGGGCCTCGCCCGAGCGCGTGCTAAGGAAAGACGTGTCCCCGAAGGCGTCGCCGCCGCGCCCCACGTGCATGGTGTGCCGGAAGTCGCCCAGAGGAGCGCTGATCATCTCCGCCGTCAGGTCGGCGCGGGAACGCCGCTTGGACTGGTGGTTGGAGTGGACCAGTTGCTTGAGGATCGGCATGATGAATGTTTCTTTACAGGCGGAAGTTGATTTTCTTTCAAGAGTCGGAGAATGTTCAGGAACCTTTCGGTCGCTTCGTCAAAGACACGCCACGTGCATAGTAATATGGGCAGCCATTTTGGTCCTCACACTCGTAATGTCATCTTTGGGTTGGATCAGCCTGTTAAGAAAAACGGGAAATATAGCAAGTTAGTGCATCTGCAAATTATTCACAGCGCATCTTTTTTTCACATTATGGGCTCTATTTTCATAGATGGTGCAGCTGCGCTTCATCATAAAAACTAGTGCATCTTGATTTTCATGCAACCGCAAGACTCGCTACGTGTTTGCCAATTTGGCAGACCCCGGGGCAGCGAGGGTGTGCCCTCGGAGATGCGGCTGGTGGAGTGAGAAAGTCTGCAGGTGAGTTAACACGATTTTGGTCAATTTGATCGGGGCACAAGCGGACAGATATGTGCACTCTGCGGACGTGTGGTGGATGACAGACGCATTTGGTTCCCAAATATGTGAACAGCGGGCATCGAACCCTCTGAATCATAGTAGAAATCAATTCATTAAACACATTATTATGATTGTCATCATTATTAAATAAAATAATACTAAAAGAATAATCATAATAATATTATTATTAAATCACTGTACGTACTGGGCAACACGCAGCTATGGGGGTCGGGGTAAACGAACGATAGTTGAAGGCGATATAGATCAGTGAGGTTCATGGACATATTTAAATGGCGAGCAGTTGTCACCAGCTCATTCTTTATTTAATTAGGGTGCCTGCAAACGTTCCGCACGGATCCCGTCGTCCTCTTCCGAGACTACTGTGCCGCTTTTAAAAGAGAATGAAAGGAGCCGACTCTGTTGAATAGGATTGAATTCGGCTGTGAACAAGCCCAGACCAGCACAGATGTCCTGCTCTCAAATGCGCTGGGGCTCCACCGGTCCACCAAAGTACCAAAGACCGGGTCTAGCCCGCTTCATTGCAGTTACACAAGCGCGGAATTTGCACTAGTCACGTAAATACATTATGTTCAAACGTGGAAAACTTTGTTACTGCAAAACAATGCCTCTTATTGGCCGGTGAGTCAGTCAGGATGTTGCATAAGACTGCAATCTCACTTGTAAAAATAACTCCATGTCGTCCGTCACACATCCTTTCTTGGGTTCCTCCTTTTCTTTCCCAAAAAGTTCACAGGTGACCAGCGCTCGTATGTTCCCATTTTGGACCCCTCAACTGTTGCGTAACCGGCAGGATGCTTGGAGCCGGAACACTCGTGGGTGGTGTGTGTGTGTGTGGGGGGGGGGGGTTGAATGAAGTGGAACACCATTTCTTCAGATCGTTTTACAGAGCGGCTCGAGTCGCTATGTCCAGATTTGTTACATTCTCTTCCTGCCTGTCGTGTGTCTCACTGTTCAGTCTGAGGCGCTTCGACTTGTTGTTTCAATACCTGCCCTCCTGTGAATCATCAAAGCTCACAGGGCAGCGCTTACAAATTAAAGCTTGCATGTGGCTATGATCTGGAAAAGGCAGCTAATATGAATACGTTTTAGCAGGATTAGCTGGTCAGTGACTCTTAAATCATAAAGTGCTCAAGGGAGAGAGTTTAAGAGCCACTTGTGTGTGCTACTAGAGTGCTAATGTGCAAGTGTTATTGATGGGTAGAAAGGCTTTTCCTAACTAGGGGGGAAAGGGTTTGGGTTTCACATTTGGGATTCAAGCCGGTGTTAGTGTTTCAAGACATAATTTGGGTTTCAAGGTAGGGTTCAGGATTCCAACTGGGGTTTCAAGCCAGGGTTACGGTTTCAAATTGGGGTTATGAGCCGGAGATTTTTGCCGGTGTTAGGGTTTCAGGACATGGTTTGGGTTTTAAATTAGAGTTCAGGATTCCAATTGGTGGTTAGGGTTTCAACTCAGTGTTTGGGTTTCAAACAAGAGTGAGCGTCAAGAATCAGTCAATCCATAAATCAATCATATTTGATAAAAATATCATCACAATGTTTTTACATTTCTGGCCGCATACCAAACCTGAACACTGCAGGATGCAGCAAAAAGGACAAAAAAGGCAGTCTGATGGTTGAGCTGTGATCCAGAAAAAGCGGCTAATATAAATACAGTTTAGCGGTATTAGTAGGCCAGTGACTCCTGGATCATAAAGCGCGCACTGGAGAGATTTTAAGGCCCACTTGTGTGTGCTACCAGTCTGCTAATGTGCTAGTGTTACTGACGTGAAAAACACCGCCTGTGTTTTTAGACCACAGGCTTGAACTCACGCGTGGCATAACTGCTGTGAATCAATGGGGTGAGCACAATAACATATTATGAAAACATTAGCATTATTGGTGTAGGACCAGATGGTGGAGACTTGATAAAAGCCATCTCGGTTAGCATATCTCTAAGCAACTTTACGATAATCGAAATGATAATCCCGTTATACTTCCTTTTTAATTGTGCAAACAGTTTTGAAATTTCAAGACAGCCTTAGGGTTTTAAAGTAGGATTTCAAACGAGGGTTAGTGTTTTATGCCAGTTTTATGGTTTCAAATTTGGTTTTCAAGCCTGAGTTTGGGTTTCCAAGTAGGGTCTCAAGACAAGGTTAAGGCTCTAAATTAGGGGTTCAAGATAAGGCTGTGGTTTCAAGTTAAGGTTCCGAGCCAAGGGTTATGGTTTCACAGAAGAGAGTTTAAGACACACTTGTGTGTGCTACTAGAGTGCTAATGTGCAAGTGTGCAAATTAGCATTTTCTAAGCTTTTTTTCTACATTTTAGACAACTCGAATATAAAATCTAATTTGTTTTTTTTGTCCCGTTCAGCTGTTAGGTCAAGCAGAAAGGACTACCTGTATCCCTTCTATGCCAGAACAGTTTTACTGTGTCACAGTGGACTTTTTAAGCTGCCACTGTGGTCTCTTTGTATTCTGATGGATATTTTATCAGAATTAGTCGTTCAGTCAAACAGAACAAAGTTTTTAAAGGGAGTGACAGAAAAAAAACAAAAAGGAGAGGGAGTGAGAAGGTAACTTAATGATATAAGAGAAGACAACAAAAGACAGGACACTATCTGTAAGAAAGCTGAGGAAAGTAAATCATTATGTACTCAGTACAATTACATTTTAGATTTGAGTGTTGTATGGGACAGGCGTGCTACACACTGTGAGGGAAGCACAGGACATTATAAGACAGGATTGGACAGGACAGAGACAGGAGGGGAAGGATGCAAGACAAGGGGCCCTGGACCCGGCTGTACAACTGAAGTGTGGTGGGATTGGGTATGTAACTTCTAAACATCTATAGAAACAGAATGCAAGTGAGGGGATACCCAAGAAGTTCGCATAGTTATGTGTCACAATGAGTGAGTGGCCCCACACCCAGCGAATAAGTCCCAGGGGTGTGTGTCTGCGGACACATGCAAAATAAGCGTCAGAAGTGTCCTGTAAATGCTGTGCACGCACCGCAGGGGTTGAGGACCTCACCCCACCCAACTGAGAGGCAGGCTCGGGCTGAATAAAAACCTTAACACTGCTGAATACAGCAAACAGGCAAAAGATTCAGCCTGATGTTTGAGATGATGCATCGTTCTGCTTTGATCGCAAACAGAACGTTTCATCACTAGCCAACAAAAGTATTCAGTGCACAGAAAGCCTTAAAAGACTTTTTTTGCGGATGGAGCACACTTCCTGTTTTGAGATCAGGGCTCATTCAGATGAATGACACCATGCAGGGCAATGAGACAATTGGGTCAGGGGCAACATAAAAGATGCCAGCTTGGGTTCTCAAATATCAAAAAGGTAGGCGCCTCACTTCACAGTCATTCTGGGAAATGAGACATTTTATGTCCCTTTGGAAGGCTGCCACGGTGTTTGACCAGGACGACATCATCATCATCAGGAGGAGGACATTACTGCGCCAGGGGAGACAAAAAGACAATGTTTGAGACCTACAGGCACTCCTATCGTATTCACTAGGGAGGCTTTCAAGTGAAAGAAGACCACAGAAGATGAAAAAGATGTTTAGAAACTGTGTACCTAAAACTGTCTGCTTTTATTCCAGCATATAAACGTTCCTTCGACGGTTAGGATAGGGATAAAACAATAAACCCATGTTTTGTTCAATATCATCACTACCGTGTTAGCGTCCCTGAGCGTAGTAGTTCTTTTTTGGATTCTGCAATCATACTACATATACCATGTTGTTCTTTCAGCAATACCGATTTTTGGTCGCTATAACTGTGACGGGACATTTTCAAATTTCTATTATTTTGACTACCATTTTTAGCGTTTCTGAGGGTACAGTAGTTGTTTTTGGCTTCAGTGTGCACCACAACATGAAACAAAAGGAGAGAGAGAAAACAAAAAAAGATTTTGTAATATCGATAACCGTGATAAGTTTGAAGGAAATGTTTATACCCGTTTCATTTCTAGGATTTGGGACTAGCCTCAACCTTCTTCGCATGTTTGGGAGGGTAGGAATGAAAACTAATTTTTTTTTTCAAATTTCAGACAATTATTACCATGTCAAATTGGAATTATCGTTGGTCCCGTCCGTCTTTAGCCTTTCTGAGAGTTTTTTTTATTTAAAATTTTTTACGTCACCTGTTCACTATGCACCGCAACTGCAAACTGAAAATGACAAAAAACAAGACTTCTCCCAAGAACAACATTACAAGATGACACATTTTCACAAAACCTTTCTAGCAGCCTGGTTTAGTAGACTTTCTTTGCTACTAGAAGGGAGAAATGCCTTTACGTAACTGAGCACCCATAGCACCACATGACACCAACTGAAGTGGAGATGGGCAGTGACGGGTGGGGGCATGAATGATTAAGGGCATCGTCATGCCACCTCGGCTCACGCTCGATGACATCACAACTCCCATCCGACGTGCTTGCGTAATCCTGCGGCTTGTGGCACCACTTTCCTGTTCTTCCACCACGGAATCCTCAGCAAATCGCATCAGAACTACTGGATTTCAAGCATGGTTTACTTTTGCGTGTATTTTCGAGCAGTATATCATTTCTTCCCAATAAACCATAACAGCCATGAGGTATCATGACAGTAGTGTCTTTGTCTACTCACACTAAATACTGCACGTCTACATAGAATTACTGCGCAGACAACCTTGGGTTTATTTAACCTCCAGCAAGCCACAGTCGTGGCCATTGTCCAGAGTGCTGTTCGGGAACATTGATATGCAAATGAACCTTTACGGTCAAAGTACAACAATGGCGGTTTCGTCAGCAGGGCCTGTGCTCTGACAAAGAACATTTAATTTGTCTCCTGTTGACCAATGTCAAGCACAGATCGCATTCCCACAGCGCACAGGACATTTGGAAGAAAAGCTCACGGTATTTGTAGTAGTAGTAGTAGTAGTAGTAGTAGTAGTAGTCGTCGTAAAAGGAAGATTTGGGTTAAGGCCTTCAAAAACAAAAAAGCTTCATGCTAACGTCTTTAGACAGCTGGACAACCAATTTCTTCGCTGACATCATAAAAAAATATATTTTTAAAAAACACATCAGGCTTTTAAATAATTGTCAAACTATAATAATCGATTAGTTGTAGGACAATAGCTTAATTGTTGCACCTCTATTTTCAAAGCTGGGTTTTTCTAGCCAGGTATAGAGTGTGGGAATTTGCTGGAAAAGTCATAGAACGATAGATTTGATAGGTTGCTAATGTCACAGCTACTGTATGAAACACTGGACGAGTATTTTGTTCATCGCAGGGAAAAAAAAGAAAAAACGCTTGTAACTGGTTCTTCTTTTGGAAAAAAGGCAACAAAAAAACAAAATAAGTTGATGCTTGTGCAAATTCAAAGATTTAGCTTTTTTCCTCCAACAAATTCTGGTTGAATTTCAAAAAAAAAAACTCATTCGCAAATTAGTATATGATTGTTTCTTGTTACAGTTTTGATACATAAACGTCAAATATTGATAATGTAAGGTAAAAAATTCGTTCTGAAAAGCCGAATACCCATTTATTTCATTGTCATCATAAAACTGTTATTACCTTGTCCTTTTGAAACAATGCAAAAATGCCAACAAAAAAATTAAGCATACAAGATGAACGAACTACACCGGGGTTGTGTATTTTTCTCCGAGAATTATGGTTCAATTCCAAATTTGTACGAGGCATAAAGTAACGTAAGATGAAGTCAGACAAAACTGTTCGTATATTGTAAATAAAGTGTGTGACAAAATGACAATATCGCAACTTATGATAAAATGACGATATCGCAACGTATTGTGTCCTATGATGAGAAAGAATATCATCACTGCTTAATGTAACAACCAATAAGAAGAATGTTTGATTTGCCTTTATCGCGTACTGTCTAACCACACATTGGATAATGTAACATTTAGATGTTTTCTTCCAATTTATCGATTATCACACAATCGCTATATCGTTATATCGACATCCTTGGCTAAAAGCGCATTGTGAGTTCTCTATAAAATGTGACTTGACAGAAACATCACCATATATGGTTGGTCGCTGATGATTGATGAGGATGAAGGGAACCCGTTCTTCCCGTTGGACGTCATGCTTGGTCGGGTAACCTTTGTGACACAAAAAGTATGTGGCAGAGGAAGCAGACAAAAGAATGTAAAAAGAAAAAGAAAAGGGGAGCATAACTACACACGGGTGTGACTCTCTTCAGAGGTGAACAGATGTAACGTGTAAATACACAGAACCATGACTGCTTCATAATTCAGATGCATGCAAAGCTGCCTGTCATTGTGCCGGATTTGCACGTGCCAGACGTGAACCACCATGCAAATCAAAGCAATGTTTTGCACGATTGAACTTGAGCAGTGCGAACAACACTGACGTCAACCAGGAGGCAGGTACATCCATTATTTTGGGCACCCTACTTTCAAACTCTGACCTTGCCTTCAAACCCTACGTTCAATGCCTAACATTGGCTTTAAAACCCGACTTCCAAACCCTAATGCTGTCTTGAAACCCTACTGTCAAACTCTAACCTCGTTTTGAAAACCTCATCTGAAAATGCAGAGTTGATACCCTAAAACTTGGCTTCAAACCCTGCTTTAAAACCCTAACACTGGCATGAAATCCTTATTTGAAAACCTACCCTTGTTGAGATCCCAAAACCCTGTCTTGAAACTTCACTTTGAAGTTAGGAGTGGATTAAAATATCGATTCATCAATGCATTGCAATACTTCCCCCGCAGTTCAATATCGATTTAGCAAATCCTCTGAACGGATTCACCTCGTGGCCAATGGGGGGCGCTTTGTGTGTGACTCGCATTGTATTGGTGGAAGCCGCACTCGACCATACAACAACAAAATGGCGACTAAAGCAAGCAAGTAGCATCAGCGTGAAGCGAGCGACTTCTACCTTTTAAATCTGACGTTTGGGCTCATTTTGGATTCCCACAAGAAAAGACATTTGAACCACGAAAGGCAACAACACAAAAAAGACGTCAGAAGTTGCCGTCCCAAAGCTGTTCAGAGAGTTAAGACTGCGGTCTTGGACACGAAGTTGACAGAAAGAGTGGCTCTTACATGTGGTGGTTGGACTTCCAGTGACTGACCCCTACGCACCGTATGCAACTGTCACTTCTCATTTCATTTCTAACGTGTGGGAATTAGTGTCAAATGTTCTGCAGACTAGAATCCTCCACGGAAGCCACACGGTGAGGGAGCAAAATAGCGAACTTGACAGAAGCAATAAATGAATGGGGTTTGATGGACAAGTACCAGCAAGTGGCAATTGTCACAATGCTGTAAACATGCTACTTAATTAGGTATTACTGAAAACCCCGCAAATAATAGTAACACGAACTCTAATAAGTAAAAAAAAAAAACATTTATTACAAGTGTACATAAACTTTTTTCAATACGTTTACTTTTTACTCCATACACACAAATAATAATATTCTTTATGTAAATGTTTATTTTGATTACAATTTCCAAGAGGAAATAAACTTAAGTTTACACACACTTAATCTTTTCAGTGTTTCTACACAACTGTTTTTTTTTTTTTTTTTTTTTTACTTTTGTACTCCAAAGACATTAAACCTGGCTTGAAACCCCAACACAGGCTTGAATCACTAATTTAAAACCCTGACCTAGACTTGAAACCTTAATTTTTAGCCTAACTGTGCAAAAACCTGGCCCAAAATGAACATTATCACCGCAGTGTGTCTTTGTCAGACAAGTGCGTGGGAAAGCGTTCTCTTGGCTCATTTCTGCAAGTCATCAGTTGGCATGTTTGAGCCATGGGTTTTTTACGTTAGCAAATAAAGTCAACATGCCTGGGCCGCACCAACCCACCCCACTCCATCCGTGGGCTTGACATTGCAAACCAAACGTCGGCTGGCCCACTATCCTCCATCTGACTCCAAAACTCTTTTTTTTTGGCCAGATTCCCAAACGCTCCGCGCAACACAATCACCACCTGACAGGCTTGAAAATTATTTCTCTGTGCTTCCAGCCAAGCTGGCCTTTTATGAAGCGCTTACCCCTGCATGACTGGACAAAGTGTTTGGTGGTGGGAGGCTGTGCTGTGCTGGCTGGGTGGGCGTCCATGTTATGTCCAGGCCAAAAACAAACCAAACGAGACCACGGCCGACAGTTTTTGGAGCATGAAAGCCTCAATTTGTAGGATCCAAAAACGCTCCTTTTTATCCGGCCTCTTCGACTGCCCATCTTCCACTAACCCACTGCCTGTATAGTTGCCCCATTCAAAACTTCTAAGTATTTTTGGGTAAAATACACTTCTGAACTTGCACAAATCTCCAGAATTCAAACTGCATGACATCTCAAAACTTCAGGCATTTTACGCTTTACGTT
Source organism: Phycodurus eques (assembly GCF_024500275.1). Lineage (NCBI taxonomy): Eukaryota > Metazoa > Chordata > Actinopteri > Syngnathiformes > Syngnathidae > Phycodurus > Phycodurus eques. The sequence continues at coordinate 10,109,278 of NC_084543.1, read as the reverse complement.
TACTTGGGCTTTTTTTCAAGGCACACCAAAAAAAGAGCAAATTAATTTTGTTTTTAACATTAACGGTGGATGGTTGTAAGTCAGTTGACACAAAAACATGATGGCAAAAAAGTAGAAACTAAAGTTGTACAATTCAAAATACATCGGAATTTTGGGAGAAATGCATGTTTGAAAACAAATTGCCGTCACACATGACATAATGAGACTTCTGCCGAACAAGCATCAAAGGTTTTGCTTTTTCTTTTGCTTTCTTTGCGATGATCCAAAAGGAGTAGCCTCAACAAGGGCTACATAGGAGGTTATGCGAAGTAAGCAGTGACATTTAAGTATGCGGGGAGTGATGTCATGTGTCACAGTACAATAGAACCTCGAAATTCAAATTTCCTTAAATATTTTCTCCATCTCAGAAACTTCTGCGTTTGAAACGGTGTCATGCATAACGTCACAAGACTTCTGTCCCAAAAATATCAAACCTTTTGCTTTTTCTTTGGCTTTTCGAACAACATTCCGAAAGAATGGGCTACTCACATTGATAACTGAAGTAAACTGAATTGCAATAAAAATAGCAAGACTTGCGTCATCAGACGTGTCATGTTTTAACGGTTTTGACGTTTTAGTATGATGCTTGTATGACACGGAAATGTTGTTGCTGTTACTCTTTGGGGGAAATGCGTACAACTTATAGCACTGTCACGCATGATGCCTCAATTTCCCTTCAATGGGCATAAAAAGATTTTGCTTTTTCTTTTGGATTATTGCAACACTGATTGCGTTCGACTTGAGAGGTGCCACTGTATTAGCGTTTCTCTCTGCACAGACATACAGGACAACGATGATAAAGAAGAGCACAGATTGCGGGGAGGCGGTAGTGAACCCTCATTACGGCTACTGCGGCGGGATTATAGCGAGCACGGCAACACCGGTCTCTCGCCTCGGCTCTTTTGACAAATGGAGAGCATTCATGTGAGGGCCCCGCGGGGCCAAGTCATTGAATTAACTATCCGAGCTGCTGGAACAGCAAAACAAAGCAGAATGAATCTCTATGGAGAGGTGGTGGGGTGTAGTTAGTAGTGCTTAAAATGAGAGAGTGACTGCAGTCCCCTTTGGGTTTGTTTGGACTTTAAAATGAAAATTAGAGGGGAGGTCTTGAGGAAACAAGATGTGTTCAAACATCCAGAGGCTTCTTGGTAAGGTTGGAAGTGTTCAACGGTTCAACAGTTTCTAGCATGTTTTTTTTATTATTATTATTATTATTTTTTTAATCAGTGGCACAGACAGCTTGCAGACTGACAAGACCAGTTCATAACCCCCTCGGTTTTCATTTTATACAAAAGATACGTTGGTGCTTGCGACAAAGAGGGATATGCTCTAACACTTCAACCTGATCGTAACGGCCTTTCGCAAGGAGTTGACAAGTTAGACAATGGACAGTCCAAAGTCTGTCAATTATGACAAGCGAGCGAGCTCAAGGGTTACCAGGAAGAGGAACATGTTTGTGAAGCCTCGGCTGGAATAAACAGCAACCGAGCGAGCGGTTGCATCGGACAACGTACAATAGAGGAAGAATTAACAAGAAAAAAAACAAATCCCGTTTAGGCACACCCAACGCACGTTAGTGATGTGATACCATTTCATATGACCAGAAAAGAGATGAGATGTTTATCTATAAAGCCACTGCAACATTGTAGGTTAGTTGATCACTGAAAACATCCTCTTTAATTTGAAACCTTAATTTGGGACGCCAATTATCACACGATGATGACATGAGCTCAATTAGAGGTTAATTTCTAGGTGTGGATGTCACTGAACGGGCCTGGACGCCAACGCCTGTCACTGAGCATGTCAAAAACTGCAAACAACAACAAGCGCCATAAAAAACTATTGTACACACAAGATCAACACAACAAAGCCTGGAAGCTTTCACAACATAACAACAAATGAAGCCAGGGGAGCACACCATTCCAGAGGATGTGTGCTGGACAGGTGTGTCGACTAAATCATTTTTACTTACCTAGACAAAATGTTTAGAAATGTACGCAGCAAAGTGTAAGATATGCCAAGAATCATGCAAACTGGTTCAACAACAACAACAAGGTATCGATGACGCTACAGGAGAGATAAAGATTGGCTAAAACGTGATTGGAGGGTAGAACGTCAACGACTTTCCAACGTCTAACAATATTTTTTGGTTTTCAGTAGAAATTAAGACATTCACGCAGTTCAAATTGAAATAACTTTTTTTGAAAAATCTATTGCTTTAAGTTGGACAGTTGGGACTTTTTCTCAGAAAAATAATCCAACTTGACCTTATTATACATGAAGAACACCACAAATATGCATCCAAGAAGGAATGCGTAAACTGCAGGGTAATAATTAACTTGGCGTAGGATGAGTAACATTTTCATTTCCTTTGCTTTTTTCTTGTGCATTAGAATTGTTTAAGAAGCATGGAGATATTTCGTTTCATTGAGTTTAACCTTTGTGTTTTCGGTAAACACAGACTTCTGGGCACTAATTCACTTTGAAGGAGTCGCCGCACATTGATGAAAGCCTTCAACTCTCATACATGATACATCCTTCAAATGGAAAGTGATTAAGACTTTGTTCCCCTAGCATCGGCCTTCAGATCATACGTTCACCACAACATACATGATACATCCTTCAAATGGAAAGTGATTAAGACTTTGTTCCCCTAGCATCGGCCTTCAGATCATACGTTCACCACAACATACATGATACATCCTTCAAGTGGAAAGTGATTAAGACTTTGTTCCCCTAGCATCAGCCTTCAGATCATACGTTCACCACAAGACTAGGGCCCGACCGATATAGATTTTTTTTTTTTTTTAAGACTGATTCGGATATTTGGAAGTATAAAATTTGGATAACCGATTAATCAGCTGGTTAATTAAAAACAATATGTAATGAATTAAATATTGGATTTTTGGGCTCTGTTAACGCTGATAACAATAGGACTTAATTTGATTGCTCTACAATACTTTGTCAATAACTGAACGCAACATTTTGAAAGAGATCAGAAATTGACCAAAACTTCAAAGAAAGTTGTAGTATAAAGTTTAACCCCAACACAGAGAGAATCATTTCATAACCACATTTTCTTTAGCTTTTTTCCAATTAGGTTATCAACAATGAAAAAACACAAAAATGGCAAAGACCACAATAGAGCTTTAAAAAAAAATATATACCAATCGCTGAAAGTGGTAGTGGTACACTTCTTCCCACTTTGAGGCACACTCCTTGACATCCCAAAACATACTGTCAGTGTATCATCAAAAGAGTTTAATGCATCAACAATAATCATGTTAACTTAAGGCTATGCACCAAATCTTTTAAATGGACTCCCAAGTGAGTCACATGAATAGTATTTGGCGTCCAGTCTAAGTAAGTGTATATAAGTTTTGCCTTTTTTTTTTTTTTTTTAATTTATTTATGTTTTTTTTTTTTATAACTTCACCCCCTCACTCCTCTAATCCAATCCAATATTACTCCCTCTTTCCAAACTGCAGCGATGAGCTCATGTGGGCAGCGAGCCAGCGTCCTCAAAACAGTCTGGCTCGCAAAGAAAAGCGCAGTCAGGAAAAAAAATAGTATAAGTCATACAATCCATGTGGCTCAAGAGAAGATATAAAAAGGACTTGGACGGCCTGGAATGATGCTCCATGTTTACATCTGGAAAAGTGATAGGGGCCACAACTTTAAATCCAAGTCATTCAAATTTGCTGCCATGCTCTGCCCACACGCAGTGATGGAAACTGATGGACGACAATACATTTCTCAAACCTTTCATTCGTTTAGTATGCGCGGTTCAAATTTAGTAGCCATTGAACAGTAGCTCTTGGATGAGTTTGTCTTTAAAGGACACCTAGAAATGACCAGAAAATGGTCACGTAAAAGTACAATCGCAGACTTGACTTTTTTTCGTGATGATGGACAAGCTGATAACTGACTTAAGGGGCTGGATTTACAGAAAACTCTTGTGATTCAGAGTTTTACGATAAGTCATCAAACTCCGCCACCATCTACCACCTACATGCAATGACAGAAACTAAAATGGTCCGTACACGCGGTTCAAATTTGGTATTTATCAGATAAAACCTCTCGGACTCTTTGAAGCACCTTTAAAATGACCCTAAAATAGCTCATTTGTATAAAAAAATTGCCAACTTCCTGTGTATTTTCAGGTATGGCTTCATTTTTGGGGGTTGACTCATTATAAACATGCCGACCAAATTTCATTTAAAACTTCCGGGGGCTGAACTTCCAGAAACAAAATGTAGGAGAATTAGACAAAAGTAGGCGCCTATATTTGTTCAAGCCATCAGTTTAACAAGCTCAAGAATAACAAACTTTATGAGAAAAAAACAAAAAACATGCCAACAAACAAACCCCTCAAGTCAAATACTTGCCTTCACTGTTCCCACAGTCAACGCTGCAAGTAATTAAGTCTTATTCGAAAATGACAACGCGCTTTATCTAGAATCTCTAACTTTAATTCAAATGCAGGCTACACTTTATTAACAAGAATGAGGGAAAGGAAAACACAAACAATCAAAAGTGGCACAGTTATTAACTCATGTTTATATAATTGAGACCACATTTCCAATGTCAACACTTTTCAAGCTACGCCTGTGACAAATTAGTTTTATTTAAACACAGTAGTGCCTTGACTTTAATGCGTTCCGTGAACATGACCCCAACTCATATCATCTTTCCCCATTTAAAGGAATGGGAATGCCATTAATCCATTCCAGCCTCACTAAGTGCTCCTTCTGAAGTGCGTGTAGACATACGAATGTACGCGAAGAAGATGCTCACAAATGCTCAGTAAACTGCAGTCATATTAGTCATTTTCGGCAGAGGACAAAGCCTGTTAGTATTGCTGTGTTGTTTGTCTAAAAGTGTTGCCACACCATTTGTGTTCAAATATTCATTGCTTAAAGGGTTATAACACTGTAACATCATTTAACATTTAACTCTGAGTACTTTCTAACATTTGATACTACTTCCAATAAAGACGAGCTGTTTTAACGGTGAACAATCCTCCATTGTTTTCTCCCAGTTAATCAAGTATCCTGGGCAAAATAGTTGTGCCCAAATACAAATCTTACTTGGATATTTGGATAATGTAGCATGTCAGTGCATCCAAAATGTGACTTCTACTCGTGTGCAGAGCGTTACAATTTAGTTACATAATAAGTTGGGAGAAGTGAGCCTCCCAGTCCATCTGCTTCTGATTATTTCATATTCTGCTCTTGGGGGGGGGGGGGCTACTCTACTTGGGAGAAACCTGCATGATAAATCATGCCATAAAAAAACAACATAAATATGTCCCAAAACACTCAACTACGCCACATAAAAAATAAAAACTGCTTAAATATGGCACAAAACACATTACCTCCACTGTGTGCGGCTCAGGCTATCTGATTAACGCTTTTATGCTTCGTTTAAATTATGTCCCACATCAGAGGTTCCTTTCATCAGGCCATTGTGCTCCTGTTAACTGACCTTTTGTGACGTCATCTGAAAGTTTTTTTTTTTTTTTTTTTTTTTTTAATACAACGTGTCCGAGAACCATGGAGAAAATAATAAACGGGGCGGGGGGCGGGCTAAGGGAGGCTTATGGATGAACTCGTTGTTGTATTCATATAGCCGTGGGAGCGAGGCGACTCAATGATCATGACGTTTAAATAAAATAACATTTAACTACCGAAAATAAACGCAGCAACTTGTACGCCTCACTCGTCGTCGTCTTACGGACATAAAAGTTACACAAAGAAGCAGCACATACGTTAAACAAGTCAAGTTAGTTACCTTCAGCTGGCGTCCCAAGAGGTGAGATCCACACAACTTAAATCCACACAACTTGTGAGCCAGAAGAGACGAAAAAGTGCCCGTTGAGTGCACGGGTGGCCTAGGCTGACTTGCGTGCGTCGCTCGGCGTCTCCGTCCGTTTGTATGCGTTCCTCCCCGGGCCTTCCTCCAGCAACTGCCCCGCCCTCGCCGCGGTTTTAAAGGCACACGAACTCCCCTTCAACTTGGCCTCGGGAAGCTAGCAGCTAACAGGGATGCTAACGTCTACTCGTAGCCTTGTTGTGTCACACAGATGCATTACGTTGACCAACAAACAATAAATAAACGAATGAATAAGTAAATGACTGATGATCTCTTTATAACATGGAAACGCATCAAGTTTGACTGAACCTCACTGTTGTAACGATTGTCATTAAAACCCTTTGGTTTGGCTTTCAAGTGGGCGGGCTAGCTCTGTCTCTCTTTGGCCTAACTGTCAAATGACTTAAAAAAATGTTTTCTTTGCTCTGATTTGAAAAAACAACAACAACCAAAAAACACACACACATAAATCTAAACTTGCTGTTGTGAAGTTGACTTTTCCGTCTTCCAAAAACATTTGGGTTGTCTGTTCATCAGACATGCTAACTCTAAGCTAATGTAGAAAAAGAATTAACATAATACATCATGATGTATAGATTTTCCCCCCCCCCCCAAAATATATTTTCACTTCTTATCTGCTAATAACTGAAACAATATTAAACTGATGATTCTAAAGTTGACTTCTGTCTTTAAAAACTGGGTTATCTTTCTAATGAACATGCTAACGTGTCTGTGGCCTAGCTGCAGCTTCATATTAGGCAACACTATATTAACATTTTTTTTTTGGGTCGGTACAGACTACAACTACTGTTGTCCATGTGAAAAGTCATTGCCTTGACTTGAATGTTGTACAAGCATTTAAATACAAAAATAATAGCTGAAGCTAGCGAAAGTTGTCTAAATTAACAACGGTTGTATTACTTTTATAGTCAAAAGTAAAAACAATGTACTATTGTTCTGATTATATAAAAATAATAATAATGTATTAAAGGTGGATGTTATGGCATTTCCCCCAAAATGACAGAACACATTAAATATACATCCCGATAATCACTCATTTTTCTTTTTTTTCTTTTTTACACATTGAAGTAAACATTCAGGACTACATTACGTCAGATAGAAATTCCCCCATGTGATGAAAAAAGGATTAGATCATTTGGCTGCATTCATTCCAATTCCTTCATCTGCTCCTGCTGCCGCCGCCGCGTTTACGAGGTTAGCCATGGCTTGACTCGACTGTCATCCAATAAACTTTGGATGTCATCTGATGCTCATGCAAGTTTTTTTTTGTTTAAATACACAATCAAGTGAAGTGTGCACGTTGAAAATCATCTCTTTCATCAGTCTTCTTCTATCAGGCAAGAGATACAAAGTGCCACTGACCAGAAAAACAAGCCATAAGAATCATTTATTCTAACTCCAATCACAGCCCTCAACAGTAAAGGAATTTAAGAATCAGGTACCGGAGAATGATTTGCTCTGGGTATTTTTCTTTTTATCATAAAAGTTCTGTGGGTAATTTTTTCTCGTTCATTTAGTCTGCTTATTTTTCTTGTTTACTTTTATTTGTGTCCTTTTTAATATGTAAGCCCTGTCAAGGGTAAAGTTCTGTCACCATCTGGTGTCAAAGGAATAAAGTTTCTACCTACCTACAACTAGATTTCATAGGAGCTATTTAGCTTCTTCTACAACCCCAATTCCAATGAAGTTGGGATGTTGTGTTAAACATAAATAAAAACAGAATACAATGATTTGCAAATCATGTTCAACATATATTTAATTGAAGCTCATCTAAGATGGACTGTGGAAAAGTGTTCTGTGCTCCGACGAGTCCACATTTCAAATAGTTTTTGGAAGTTGTGGACGTCGTGTCCTCCGGGCCAAAGAGGAAAAGAACCATCCGGACTGTTATGGACGCAAAGTTCAAAAGCCAGCATCTGTGATGGTCTGGGGCTGCGTTAGTGCCAATGGCATGGGTAACTTACACATCTGTGAAGGCACCATTAATGCTGAAAGGTACATACAGGTTTTGGAGAAACATATGCTGCCATCCAAGCAGTGTATTTTTCATGGACGCCCCTGCTTATTTCAGCAAGACAATGCCAAACCACATTCTGCACGTGTTACAACAGCGTGGCTTCATTGTAAAAGAGTGCGGGTACTAAACTGGCCTGCCTGCAGTCCAGACCTGCCTCCCATTGAAAATAAAAGACGACAACGGAGACCCCTGAACTGTTGAACAGCTGAAGCTGTACATCAAGCAAGAATGGGAAAGAATTCCACCTACAAAGCTTCAACAATTAGTGTCGTCAGTTCCCAAACGTTTATTGAATGTTGTTAAAAGAAAAGGTGATGTAACAGTGGTAAACATGACCCTGGCCCAGCTTTTTGGAACGTGTTGCAGCCATAAAATTCTAAGTTAATGATTATTTGCTAAAACAATCAAGTTTATCAGTTTGAACATTAAATTTCTTTGTGGTGTATTCAATTAAATATAGGTTGAACATGATTTGCAAATCATTGTATTCTGTTTTTATTTGTTTCACACAACATCCCAACTTCATTGGAATTGGGGTTGTACTTCCTGTTACCTTGAAAAATTATAAGGCTAAGTGGAATTGGATCAATAAACTATTAGCAATACAAGAAAGGATTTTTGTATTTCACTACAACTACTACTACATTTGTTTTTAGTACTCAGCAACTTATGTTACTGACTGCAAAAAATATATATATTTTTTACAATATTTAAACCAGACCAACTAAACATTGAAAAATAATTTATTTCCGAAATGTACTGTGATCATATATTCATTCTTCTACATGGTAAGCTTTTATCGCGTACGAAACAAAATCACCTCACAGGAAAAAAATAATAAAAATATTGACAATTAGATGACACTGTTCAAATAAACTAACCGTCGAGTTTTCACTGTAGCATTGAGTGTCGGGGCAGGTTTACAGTTTGTTACGCACACACGCACACACACCCACACACCCACACACACACTGAATGATCTGTAAAGCTTGGGTCGTGTGCCAAAACACACACACACACACGAACAAAGCAATGGAGACAGGACAATGGCTTCATTTGCGGTGAGGTGATCTGATGACATCATCAATCGGAAGCCAGAAGCCAGAAACCAGAAGGGCCAAAAAAAAAGAGAATATCCCTTGTTTTCAAGTGACTGCCATTGATTCCAAAGTGATCCCAAGTAGAAATATCCACAAAAATATCCAGCAAATGTCCGCAGTTCTCTGTCAGATGTCATCCATGTGCGTGAAAGGCATCCGTTGGAATATGGACTCGATATACAAACTCATATATATGACTCAAGTATGAGTCCAGCTGATCTTTGATGTGCTACTTGATTGTTGCTTCACACACACAAACACAACATTTGCAACTTTTATACAATCAACAGCACTTTTTCCCCCAAAACTATTCCAGTTGCCATCAATTCTGAGTGAGCACTGACTAGTCCTCTAGATACGTATATATAATATATAGCGTCATATTATATATATACACATAAGTATGTCTCTATGTATATATGTGTTCAAGGACTCTTGTGACTTTGCACGGCATACAAAGGTAGTACCACTTGAGTGTGTGCATACAAAAAAAAAAAAAAAAGATAGTTCATGCAAACAAAATGCTAACAAAAGGTTTGGTAAATGTATCAACATCAGGTGTCTTAGAGAGTCAAGTTGTGTTTATAAAATGAAAAATAAGGATGTCATGCAAACAAAAAACTAACAAAAAGTGAAGTAGATGTGTGATCGTCATGTGTGGAAGTGTTGCAAAAAGTCTGACAAATAAAAAATTTTTATGCGTGCAAAATGCTAACAAAAAGTGGAGTACATCTATCATCACTATGTCAAAAAGTGTTGCAGAAAGTATCAGGTTAAAGGTGTGTCTAAACGTGTCACCAAAAAAAAAAGGAGTGATGCTCACAAAACGCTAACAAAAGGTTGTATCATCGTTGTGTGTCAAAAAGTAATTCAGAAAGTCTCAAATCGAATGCATTCGTAAAAGTGTGGGAGAGGAAAAAACTGATGTCCGCTGAACAAAATGCTAAAAAAAAATGCAGAGTTGATGTATGATCAGGTGGGAAAAAGTGTTGCAGAAAATCTCAAATCGAAGGCATTCCTAAAAGTGTGGAGGAGGATAAAAAATTCAAGTCGTGTGAACAAAATGCTAACAAAAAGTGTACTAATTGTATTATCGCCATGTGTCAAAAACTGTTGCAGAAAGTTTCAAGTTAAGTGCATCCGTAAAAGTGTGGAAGGTGAATGAATAAATAAGTCATGCCAACAAAATGCTCACAAAAAGCTTTAGTAGTAGTATGATCAAACGGTGAGTTCCATCAATATGTGGACATCGACACAATTCTCATATTTTTTGGCTCTAAACACCACCACTGTGGATTTAAAATGGGGGGGGGGGGAGAACAACAATGAGATGTGCTTTAATTTGAGGGAATTTACATCCAAATCAGGTGAACGGTGGAGGTTTTACAACAGTTTGTATATAAGCCTCCCACTTTTAAGGGAACAAAATTTAATGGGACAAATTAACAATCATAGATCAAACTTTCACTTTTTAATACTTTGTTGCAAATCCTCTGCAGTCAATAACAGACTGAAGTCTGGAATGCATAGATATCACCAGAAGCTGGATTTCATCCCTGGCGATGCTGCCAGACCTCTACCTCAACTTCAGTTCTGTCCTTGGGGCATTTTCCCTTCAGTTTTGTCTTCAGCAAGTGAAATACATGCTCAGTCAGATTCAGGTCAGGGGATTGACTGGACCATTACATAAAATTACACGTATTTTCATGAAAAAAATGTCTGGTTGCTATCAGAGTATGCTTCGTGCCATTGTCCATCTGCACTGTGAAGCGCCGTCCAATGAGTTTTCAAGCATTTGGCTGACTATGAACAGATAATATTGTCCAACACACGTCAGAATCCATCCTGCTGTTTTTGTCAGCAGTCACATAATTAGTAAATATCAGTCAGTTCCATTGGCAATTGTCCCATTACTTCTGGCCCCTTAAAAAGTGGGAGGCACATAAAAACTGTTGTAATTCCTACACCGTTCACCTGGTTTGGATGTAAATCCCATCAAATTAAAGCTGAAAGTCTGCAGTTAATGCACATCTTGTTAATTACATTTCAAATTCATTGTGATGGTCTTTAGAGCCAAAAAGGTGAGAATTGTGTGGACGTCCAAATGTTTATGGACCGGATTGTATGTTAAGTAAAGGTGTTGCAGAAAGTCTCAAGTTGAAGATGATCCTATGTGTGGGACATAGCAAAATGATAAGTCATGCTAACAAAACTCTAACAAAAAGTGTAGCGGATGTATCGGCGTGTGTCAAAAAGTGTTTTAGAAAGTCTCAAGCTGAAGGTGTTCGTAAAAGTATCGGAAATGTGAATTGAGAAAAAAAAAAAGCACAAATCACACAAACATCCGGGTGGACACTTCAGAAAATGTCCTTAGTCCTTTTCTGTAATTCACACACAAAAGGAGTAATTGGAGGCGCAGTGAGCTGGGGGCCTGTACCAATGGAGTGTGTGAAAAACAAATAAAAAAGAAATAAGAAGTCATGCAAACAAAACACTAAGAAAAAGTGTGTATCTTTTTCATGTGTCTTGCACACAGAAAGTCTCAAGTTGAAGGCGTAGCCACAGGTGTCAGAAAAATGAAGAAAAAAAAAAAGAAGCCAGGTGGAAACTTCCAGAAATTTCCTTAGTTCTTTTTCTGCAATTCTCACACAAAGGAGGAGAAGCCTGCGATGGGGGCCCGCGAGCCGGGGGCCAGGCTGCTTGGGGGCCTGTAGACGGCGGCGTGCTGGCCGGGGGGATTGGCGCTCTGCTGAGACGGGGTGGGAGTCCGGCTGCCTTTGGGCCTGAACAGGCTGCCCTGGCCGGGCGGCTGTCCCTGCGCCTGCTGGGGCTTTGGTTGGGGTTGGGGGCTGGGCGAGCTGAGTTGGGGGGGCAGGGGCGGCAGAGGTGGCAGTTGCGACGGTGCGGCGTTGTGTTCCGGCTCGCCTGGCTCCGACTCGGCGTAGCTGTAGGCCTGCGCTCGGGAGATGCCCTTCTGCTGGCGACGCCATGAGTTGTAGTAAGTGGGGTCGCTGATGTAGTGGTTGACGAAGGAGTGCGTCTTCTGGCGGTTGGCGTCCACCTCGTACTCAGTGTCGCTGCCCTGTGAGAGGAAAAAAGGGGGGCACGGGGGGCGTTTTATTTATTTATACACCACGGGAAGGCGGTGATGTCACGTTGAAGTGATTAGCGACGCTACAACTAAAGATGAATTATTGGAGCCCTCGTTTGAAGCACAATCAAATAATACAAACATGCACACTGTGGGTGCTTTCACACTAGCGATGGACCCATTTGGACTCTGTTTTGGTACAGCCTGCATGTGAGAGCTGTCATTGTGAGCCTAAACGACTACGTTTTGGTTTTCTGGGATGCCTTGTAAGCGCTAGCCTCTTCGGCTAACAGTGAGGCTTTAGTGATAGGCTCCTAAAGCAAACTACAGACTGCCTGCAAAAAGATTAGGCTTACAGCAGTCATGTCTGTGGCTTACCATGTGAGGAGTCCGAACCCGCTTAGTGGTCATTATTAATATTATTAGTCTTGTTCAGATGTCGTCTCGTAAAACAACTTTTATTTGCATACAGTGAACCATCTTCCTGTTTACATACTAATGACAGAAGAGAGCGATGTCACGTGGTTCGTTGTGACGCGTTCTTGGCATACTTGGAATTTTTACAGTGTGAACCCAAACCAAACCAAGGACATTGTCCACAGAAAGCGTACAAGACATGTGAAAGCACCCTTAAAACACACCACAATGGACACCAACAACGATCGGAGATGGTCAAAGCATGAGTGATTACGATGGCTGAAGCGTGCATTGAAAACAGATGTAAAAAGCAAACAAGATGGCTTCCGACACACTAAGCGACTGCATCGTCGTTCGGGATCTTTGTAGCCGCACCAGGTCGGTGCACAAAAGAAGTAGTCTGTAATTGGATGGGAACTAGCAAGAGGAACCGGTCTGCTACGAACAGAATCGAACAAACAAAAGCAGGCAGCTGACAGGAACCTCACCAAATGCAGTGGAAGTGTATGTAGACCACCTGTTCCGTATGAAAACACCAGCGCCTCCTATGGGTGAACAGAACAGTTTTTTTTTTCTTTTCTTTTTTTTTTTTTTATACAGCACATCACCATATAGACAGAAGGACACAGAAACATGGACCAACATCCCTTGTCCACTATTAACCAAAGAATAGCTCTTATTTTCACCTTTCATCATTTTATTTTACAAATATTTCTGTCGGTGCCTGTCGGAATTGGTGAAGCAGCATGTGGCTCATTACCCAAGCTTAATTTTGTACCGTCTGTTCTCTGTAAAAAAATTCTGTTTGTGAAAACCAGGCGACTCGTGTTTCGTAAAAGCGTTTGCTGTTGACATCTATCTGAAGCTTAATCGTATCTCAAATTTTGGCACAAAGCAAAAACAATCGACTGAGACTCAGATCGTAACTCAGAAAACTTGTGAATTGGTGAAAGTCAAGTTACCACTGTATAGGCAGTTATGAACATTTTGGGGGATGCATCAATTACTAATTTTTTTCTCCACTATTCGTGGCGGGGCTCTGGCCCTATTACTGTACACTGCATTCCGATTCTTCTCCTCTGTACAAGCTCTCTTCTATCTTGCCAGTAATAAATTATCAGGACAACTGTGGTTCAACACTGGTTTTCCAGTGTTTATCACAGTCACGTCCAATCTGATTGTCGTTAGCAGCTTGTAAACACTCGAGGCCAGACAGCGTTCTGGGACATTCCCGCCGTGCCTACCGGCGTTGCGACCGCACAATGGCAACTTCAAGACACTTGAAGAGAATCAACACAGGAAAATACACCACTTCTAAGCATGTACATGTCAATGGGAATCACTTGGAGTGATCTAGATTATACATTCTCCAGGGCAGCGCTCACTATGAAGCACCTCCTTGCTAAACTCGTTAGCAGCTAATTAGTGGCGTGCGAGAAACCAACTCACCAAGGGAGCCGCTGCAGTCGTCAGTGTTGATTGTCAAACACACTTTTTTACATGGTTACAGTGTTAAACGAAGAGTGGAAGGATTGAGATACAGTATCATTAGTAGGTGCTAGTCTATTTCTGTTATTAGCATTTTCAAGGTCCACCTAAATGTGGGGTTGGCAACATATGGCCTGCAGGCCACTTTCGGCCCAATCCACTCTTTAAGATGGCAGTTGGATTGTTAAATCCTGCAATATTCTTGTCCAAAAATAGGTTAATGAAAATACATTTTTTTCATCCATGTGGTTTACTGATCTATTGTAGGGCGGCATGGTGGACGAGTTGTTAGCATATCTGCCCCACAGTTCCGAGGTTGGGGGTTGGAATGCCTGCTTTTGCATGTAAAATGCTCTTGTGCCACCATATTTGCACCACGCATACGAGACAGACGGGCGATGCTAAATTCCAAAGAAACCATCATGGGCTGTGGGTGCAGCATGGTGGCAAGGTTTGATGACTCGCCATAAAACACAAACTTCTAGTCACTCAACCGCAAGAAGGATTTTTACAAATTTTAAAAAGTCAGCTTGGTGAAGCCAATTTGAAGAAACAAAACCAAAAAAAAAAACAGTAGGCATGTCTCTCATGAGTAGATCAATGAAAAATCTCAAGAATGCAAACTCCAAGAAACAGAGAAAGTCTGCCATGTTGCTTTGCAGCAGTCATTTCAGTATTATCTCGGCCATTTCCCCGGGTCCTTAAAAAGCAAACTGGTCTGAGATAACATGTGATGGAAACCCAACTACGTTTAGTCGACAGGCGGGCAAAGCTATATTATGAAAAAAAAAAAAAAAAATGCAGCTTTGGTCATTGCACGTGGATGAAGCTTGGCAGCAAAATTTGATGACTCACCATAAAACACAAAAAATCTACTCATGCAAACAAGATTTGTTTTGAAAATTCCACCACCCAGGGCTGTTTGACTTGATAATATGCCTCAAGAACACATGCTCCTCAAAACATGAGAAGTTCGCTATGTTGGTTTAATCATTTTTACCATTTCCAGGGGTCTTTCAAAAGTGAACTTGTCCAAGAGGTTTTGTGCAATGGCTAACAAATTTTAACCATATACTATACAGATGG
The DNA here is from genome assembly GCF_024500275.1 of Phycodurus eques. Lineage (NCBI taxonomy): Eukaryota > Metazoa > Chordata > Actinopteri > Syngnathiformes > Syngnathidae > Phycodurus > Phycodurus eques. The sequence goes on along the minus strand of NC_084543.1, from coordinate 10,094,145 downwards.
ACAACGCAAAATGTTGTTATTGCGCGAGGGCAGAGCAAGGTGCCAAAGTTTGAGAATTCCCCATAAAACAAAAAGCTCTAACAACCACAAGAATTGAAATTCAGGCCAGTATTCCGGTCGCACCCGAATTTGGACCACGTATGAGTCTAAATTGCAAACAATTCAAGTTTTTGCTGTTGTGTGTTGGTGGAGTGACTTTGTAAACCCAGCACGGCTCCCAACTTTGGCAGTCCCCCTGAGAGTCGTTGCAGTTGGAACAGCCGTGATCTGGCAACCGGCACCTCCCCCCTATCTCATCGCAAAATTACCAGAGTGGGTCAATCCTTTGTCTTGCCGTGTTATGGATTATAGAGGAGCATGTGGGGGGTTGTCGTCATACTTGTTTTGTGAACACAGCAGGGGTCCCCCAGAAGCCAAAGCAGTACATAGGGGTATTTTTTTTTAGGAAGAGCAATTCACCCTGGGATGAATTATAATGACAGATTACATCAAGGGGGGTGGGACCATTTACTTGATCTTGGCACAAACATGACAGACAGTAATTCTCATTAAAGTGAATCTTTGCATGATCTACTGTGTGTGACTCAGAAGTGAGACCATCTCTATTTGCTTCGCGGCAAAGGCAAAAGCTCATGTCTAAAAAAGGCAAAAAAGAGTCAAACGCGTTGGGAGAAGCAGGATTTTAAAGACGACACTTCCTTGGAGAAAGCAGCTTGAGAGACCCTCAAAGACCATTGCGGGGATTTTGGCTACACAGAGTGCAAAAAGTAGGAATGTCAGCCAGCTGGTGAAACGTTGAGGGAACGTTATTGAGTGGCGAAAGCTCCTTTCCGAGGAGATTCATTGCGGGGAAAAGTGAGAAGCCCATTGAAAGGAGGGGGTGAGGGCGGGTGGTTTGAGGAGATGATAGAGGATTTTGGGGGGGCTGTGGAGTTCATATGAGGAATGTTTAGTTGACAGACAGTCAACAGATAATTCGGGAATGAGCTGGAGTAAATGAAAGGCAACGTTCAAGGTTGTCTGGAACAAAGGGAATTCTTCCATTTTGACCCTTCTCACTTGGCTGGTACATAAACCAGACCCCGAGACGTTTCACCACATGGAGAAAATAGAGAGCGAGAGAGGGGCTGACATAAACAAGAACACATATGCATAAAAGACATCCGGGAATAACATTTTCCCAAACAATACAAGAGACACGTCAATGGGAAATGGGAATAATGAGAGCGAGAGAGAGGTCCAATCTGGACTTGATGGCCACTCTGGCTCAGCAAACGGAAAAGGCTGAAAATTCCAGCCATGGTTGAGGAAGAACAGCCAACACACTGAGCCCATGTCCACACGTAGGCGGGTAGTTGAAAGAAAGAAAAAAAAAAAGGAAAATTGCAAACTCACAGACCTGAAAAAACGACTGAATATGCTGTGACAGGCCTGTAGTTGGCGATGTCACTTTGTAAAGAAACACGACAGGTCAAATTCCAAAATCAGCTTTTGAACACCCTAAAATTTGACATACAGTATGACTATTGGACACCTGAGTTTCCTCACTACAATTTTTGTTTTCATTTTCATTGTAAATGCTCTATCTAATATTAGCATTTTTAGACTCACATAAAACGGTAAAAACTTTTAAAGTTAAAAACTTGTCATACAAACAGACCCTACTACAAATTTTTGTAGAAAGTTGTAGAAGTCCGTATAGAAATGCAATCGCAGGCCATTGAGTGGAAAAGGATGAAACCCCCTAAAAAATAGCAGCATCAGACCAAAATGTTGGGTGAAATATTTTGGTTGACCTTACAAGCAATTAGCAATTGCTAATTGCCAGAATAATAATCAGAATTTAGGAGGGACGAACAAAAAGTAAAACTTGTAAAAAATAATTTCATTATTAATGGCTTTTTCTGTAAGACAATGGGAAATCAATCGATTGAAGCAGAAATTTTATTTTTGTGAAAAAAAGTGTGATTTTTATTTTCTGGCCATATCGCGCTGCCCTAGTTTGAACTAATTAACAATCCAATCACAAAACCTACCAAACAAGAAATTGGTATCAGCGATAGTGTCCTTGTATTTACTTGGTATCAGATCAATACCAAACCTTGCAGTATCAGACGCCATAGTGACATAATTAGCTATTATAAGAAAGACAGACATTTGAATAGGGTCAGTTTCAAGGAGATTATGTTGCACAGGGGTTTTGGAAAGCTTTCACCATACAGGAGTTTTCAAAATAAGATGGCAGAATTTCCAAAGCATGGGGATAAAATGTTTTTCAAACTACCCGTGCTCGTGTGGACTCTTGCTCATTAAAAAATGTTTATGCAGTAGGAAATTGAGTGGATCCGTTGGCCAGTGTCATGGTTTCCAACAGAGTGTCTGTGATCGCTCTTGGCCAAGTGCATGAACACGCGTTGAATGACATAAATGCCACAAAATACTGCAGAGGTGACAATGCAGAGTGGAGTGTGCACACACGGACATGATGAAAGACGTTTCCCCTCTAACATGAATATATATTTTAAAAAGATGGATCGTGTATTGCTAGCGTACCTGCGAGTCAGAGATTTCGGAGGGTTTCTCGGTCAGGCTGCTGCTTTCCACAGGGATCAAGTCGTTGTACTTTGTGCTCATGTCCTCGTCCGAGTAGTTTAAACTGCCTGGACTCGGCCTGGGAGGAGACCTGCATTAAAAACAAAAAAAAACAGGAAAAAAATCACTTATTTGTTACCAATTTAATACTTGGTTATCATCATAAACAGGATTTGCAGTTCAACCAATGAGATGGTATCGCAAACTAGCTCCTTGATGGATGACTTTGAAAGGCTTTATGTTGCACATCATTTTGTTTTCATAGCATTGTAACAAAAAAAGGATGTTACATAGATAAGACATTAAGTTAATTTTAAAACTCCATTACACAACTAAAAAGGTCATTAAATGAAAAAATCCCATTCATGAATTAAAAATTCCAATAAATGAACAATAATTATAAATTAATATAAATGATTATAATTAAAAATAAATAAAATATTTCATTAAAAAATCCATTCAGTCAAACTTCCCAAATAAAAATTCAATAGAGCAATTTATAATTAAAAATACAATTGAATTAAAGCAATTATAAATGATTTAAATTAAAATACTGTTAAATAAAGTCATCTATTAAATAACGAATACATTTTTTAAAATAAAAAAACAATCAGACCAATCAAAAATGCCATTCAAGAATCAATAATTAAATTATTCAATATTCCAGGAAATGATCAAACATACAATGAATCAAAATACCATTACATAATCCATTCATCCATTTTCGACACCTTATCTTCATACTAAAATTAATTAAATAAAATGAATATATCAATTAAATAACACAATTACAAAATACCATGAAATAAAAAAATGTGATTCAATAATTATAAAGGTTGTGAAATGCATATCATGAAATAAATGGTTATTCTACATTACACACTGTAATCAATTAGTGACAATGTAATAAATTATTTAATATTAATGAATTAATTCATATTTAAATCTATTTAATTGCCTTTAATACTAGTACAGACTGCCACCCAGAAGAAGTGCATTTGATTTTGTTTTTTATAAACATAGTCGAGTGAATGAGAGTGGGAAGAAAAGCCTCCTTCATACCCTCCGGTGGTCCTGCTAAACAAACCTAACCCCCGCCCCCCTTCTCAGTCTTTGACATGTGTTGACTTTCCGGCTGCATGCGGAGCTGCTGCACATTAAAAAAAATACAATTAGAAGAAGAAAAAAAAAAAAGACACCGGCAACATTTTCTAATATTTAAATATTTCCAAAAGCATGTGGAAAAAATGGGAAAGCACATGGCCGTAATCAATTCAAGTAGAATACACGTTGAAATAAGTCTAAACTGAGAGACAAGTGGAGAAATAGATGGACGGCTTCCCTCTGTTCGTTTAAATGATCAATTTTATTATTAATATTGGAAACAAGTTCATATTACTTATATTTAGTAGGTACTGGAGATCAATCATATTTGAATGTACAGCTCTGTGTTTTGGACCTATCGAGCGCTTTGCAGCAATCCTACTTGATGATAAATCTAAACTATAAAATAAGATGTGGGCAAACATTCACAAAGCAATGAGATGTCGAGTTAAATAAGTTAAATAAATAAAAAAATAAAATAAAAGTGAACTTCCCTTGGAGTTTGAACCCCGCACTAATCGGAAGAAAATCAGCTGTAAACACTGTGGCCTTTCCGACACGTCTCGGAATTAGCCGGACTACGGTGGGATTATGCAGCTTGTTTGAATTGTGATCAGGCGGATAAGGCGGCCCGGCGGGCATGAGGGTCTTTGGTATTCTGAGAGCCGAGATCAAGACGTGGCATTAATCTATAATCGCCGGGGATTTGGAAGTGCCGCTGCATCATAGGCTGACCTGGTGTAGACGCCGTTCTTCCGGCAGAAAGAGTTCTTGACAGACAGCCGGCGGTTGTTGAGCTCGAGGGCGGGGAAGCGGCCCTCGTCCAGGCTCACCATGTCGCCGTGCGTCAGCGCGTTGCAGTTGGCGTTGTTACCTGCGCACACATACAGAGACACTGTGTGACCAGAGGACACCGTTAGAGATGTTGTCTTCTTTAGTGCAAGAAAAAGGTGAAATTGTATAGCGCAGAGGCACAGAATGCAGTATGTCACGCCAAACAAAATTGAGCCGCCATGTGATCAAAGCAACTAATTGTTACAATTATTTGGAGCATACATGAATTGCTTTGGATAATGAGCCACATGCTGCTTGACCAGGATCCAAGATTATCTGGTCAAATGTAGCAGCCTGTTTTAAAAAATTTCCATCACAATAATACAGTATTTGCATTGATAACATACATCTCATTATATTAAAATATGGTAGAAATGTATATTTAATACATAATAATAATAATAATGAATATGAATGCAACATTTATTGTATGAAATAATTGATAATTATAATTTTATTATAAATCAAATGAATTACTGCTTTAATCCATCCATTTTCTGAGCCGCTTATCCTCACTGGGGTAGCGGGAGTACTGCTTTAATATTACAATTAATTAAAATTACATGTATTTTCTTATAATATTTTTTTATACCTCATCACTGATTGGCCTGACTCATCTGTCCATTCTAAAAATTATATGTGGTCCTCGAGCGCAAAGTTTGTCCACTCCTGTGTTAGAGGTTAAAAACATTCTTGGCGAGCGGGATGAGGGGTGGTTGCTCCGTGGTCGCTCTGGGGCGACTCGAGGTCAACTGGCGGTTACACACAAGTATGTGAAAAAAATTTAAACCTGAAGCCTGACACGGAGGCGTTTGTGTCAGGAGTGAGAAGGACTACTCTTGTTTTTCTACTGTTAGTCAAATAGATGGGCAGTAAGTGACCCTTCAGGGGCAACCCCCCACCTCCCAAAGCGCTGAGCGAGGCGAAACACACACGATTGTCAATGGACGAGTCCCGACCTTGCTCGACTGTGTCTTTTCACCAACAGCTGTTTTGGGACGCATTTACAGAGGAGTTAAGTACTCGTTAAATCAAAACATCCGCCGTGGGCTTGGAAAGTTAAAATGAATAAAAAAACAACTAGTCGTAAAACAACGTGGCTACGGGCGGGCCTCACCTGATTCTGACTTCTTTGCATACTTTTTGCTCTGTCCTCGGATGATGAGGATGAAGACCAGCAGGAGGATGAAGATGAGCCCCACGAGGGCCACCACCACCAAGAACCACCACTCCTCGTAGAAGGGGGGCACTTTTTGGGCTGGGTTTAAAAAAACAATAAAAGAAACCAACGACAAACAGATGTTTTATGCTATACCAGGTGCCTTTTGTCCAGATGCAGGAGTCTTGACATTAAAGTGTGCATCAGTCACAACAGTGGACAGCTGTTCAAAAGCTTTTTTTTTTATATATATACAGGAGTCAAAGTTGTACATCAGTTACTACAGTGGACATCTGTTTAAAAGCAGTTGTGTCATCAGCCATTTATTCAAACGCTGCTTTTGTCTATGTGCAGAAGAGTTGACGTCAGTGTTGTGCATCAGTCACTACAGTGGACATCTATTCAAAAGCTTGCTATATGGAAGAGTCTTGTTGTCAAAAGTTGTGCAAGTTGTGAATCAGTCACTATTACATATTCTTTAAGATGTATGGATCTTGACATCAATATCAGGCTCCAATCACTATAGTAGACAGTATAGTATGTCATCCAATACAGTGTTACTTACTGGTCCGATGTTGTTACTCCTCCTTGAAACACAGATCCCGTCCACTGTAGCGACTGATGCATAACATGGACATCAAGACACACGTATATGGAAGAAAGGACGAAATGGACACCCACCGGATATGGAGGGAGTGGGAAGGCTGGGTGAGCCGTAGCCGTAATCGTTGACGCCAATCACCCGGAAGTCGTAGCTGACGCCCTGCTTCAGGATGTCCATGTTGAACGTGTGCGACGTCACTTCCTTGGGGATGTCCTTGATCAGGATGTCCCACAGGCCCTCATCTGCAAAGTCAAAACAAATAGTCTACTTGTTAACATTTGCATGCAATTTATGGATTGCAATTACAGTTAGTAAAGACAGTTTAATCTTGTAAACTTTAAGTGGGGTTTCAAAATATGGTTTGTAGCCTGGGTTAGGGGTTGTCATAGGGGTTGCAAATCATTGTTTTAAGCCAGTGTCATGGTTTTAAACAAGGTTTAAGGTTTCAAATTAGGGTTTCAAGTATGGGTGTGGGTTTGTCTTTTGACCTCGTGGAGACCCTGAAAGTAGCTGTCAACCCCTTTCCTTGTTCTTCCTTCCTTCCTTCATCCCATGTTCTTTCCTTCCTGGCATCATTCCTTCCTTCCTTCCTTCCTTTCACACCACCCCTGAGCCCTCCGTTCTTTCTTTCATACAATCCCTCCTCCCTTCCTTGTTTCCTTGCAGTCTCCATTCTTTTCATTCCAAATTTCAATCTTTCCTTTCTACATTCCAGATTCCCCCTTCCCTTCCTTCCAGCCATTATTCCTTTCTTCCATCCTTCCTCTCACCCTTCCTTCTTTCCTTCCTTTGTTTCGTCCTTCCTTCATCCTTCTTTCCTTCCATCATTTCTCTCTCCCTTCCTTCAGTCCATACCATTCTTGATACCTTCCTTTTCTCATTAATTCCTTCCTTTCTTTTATACCACTCCATTTCACCTTTCTTCACTTCCTTTAATACCACCCATCCACCCTTACCCGCCTCCTATCTTCCATCCTCCTGTTCTTCCTTTTATATAATTAAAAAATATGCATACCTATTTTTGGCTCACCCTGTATCTAGTGTTTATTTCATAATGAAGGTATATTATATTTATCTACAAATAGTTCGATCTAGGAAGTGCCTGCCTACCCATCAAATGTGAACTAAAACAACTAAGTAAATTGTTTGTTTTGTGTTAATTTCTATAAATGTGTCTATCAGAATTTGTCCAAAGCATTGGTGGAGAAACTCTGAGGGGTGGTTATTATGTAAATTAACCCCACTGTTAAATAACAGTGAGGCAGAAGTGTAGAACAGCTCACATGCTGCACATTTCAGAAATAGGCAGATAATGTAAGTAAAGATTTAATTGGTTGTTTAATTTCACACGATGCGTAAGCAGAGACTTCAGAGACCCAACTGCTGTATTTGTATACAAACATTAAAAAGCCAGTTTTCCATAATATGTCTTCTTTAAGATTAACTGTGAGCGATCGATTACTTTTGCGCGTCCATATTTCACCTTTGGAAGTGCTGCCAGAGCATTAATTACACGCCTCTAGTGCTGCTTGTAAACACCACGCTAACTCTTAATGTGCCACGCACGCATTACAAGCAAACACACCGTAGCTCATTTGTCACAACGCAATAAATACTGGTAAACATCCAAAAGTTGTCTTTAGCGGTTTGCAAGGAGAGGAGACATTGCACAGAGCGGACAGAATTGCAGCACACAAGGCCTTCTGACCAGCACGGCGGCTGCTATCACACTAAGCAAGAGCGCAAACATCTGGTTGCTGCTGACGACTTGGAACGTTACAGAATCAACCGTGGGCAATGTGCCACATGCTGCTTCACCTAGTCTAAAGACCTGTACACTATACTAACTACAGAAACGACAGACTTTCTGAGAATTACCAAAGCGAGCTACTGCATGCAATCAGATAACACATTTGCCTTTAGACTTGGTGAAGTAGCATGTTATTTTTACATTAACTTTTACATATGTACAATTCCTCCCCTTTCTTCCCTGCCTGGGAAGTAATGAGTCTTATGGCAACACAGTGATGATGTTTTGTAATGGAAATTTACCAGAGGGCAGCTGCTACATGGGATCAGCATGTGGCTCATTACACAAGGTTATTTTTTTAAAGGCCGGTTCAACGTAGCAACAACAGACAATTGTTGTTTGTGATTGAGAGGTGGCTGATGTTATGAAGATGATGTAATTTAAGCTTGATGATTACTTTAATTTCATTTAAGATCCCGAGTCCTCGTATATACTGCACTCTGAGATTCTGTGCTCTAAGCAATTCCATCCCTTTCTTGCAAATAAATAAACTGCGGGGTAGTGTGCCAATTTCTATAGGACAACTCCTAAAAAAACACTGATAAGGTTCGTAATGGAAATGTACCAGAGGTAAGCCGCTGCATGCGATCAGATACGAATGTCTTGGTGAAGCAGCATGTGGCTCATTGGCCAAGTTTATTTTTGTAGCTTAACACTTAATAGTAGGTTTGCGATCCTGAGGAGGCTCGTGTTTCATATGACCTGCTGCATTCCGTCTATGCTTCTGCTATATGAAATTTCTCTCATTTCTTGCAAGAAATAAACTAAAAAGACAACTTGACAACGTAGCTTGCTTGTCACAATGCTTGGAAGCCAGGGGAGACTCTGACTAATATATTTGTGGACAAAAGTATTGACGAGGCAGCACCTAATCAGTCGGGGTTTGGAAAAGACTCCTCCATCTTGGTGGCATAAGGCATCAAACCATTCGTCACCCTGCCACGCTCCACCAATCAAAAACTGACACTGATTGTCCGCACTGATCAATAAGCTATTAAAAAGACCCCGGACGGCGGTCGGGCAGCAGATGGTGACACATTACACCTCTTTCCGCCCCTGAACGAGTTAACTTATATCCCAACACACTCACCAGAAGGCCTAGCCTCGATGACGTAGCGTGTAATCGGAGCGCGACCCGAGTCCCCGCTGGTCCAGTGGATGGTCAGCGCTGAGCCGTAGCGAGTGATAAAGGGGTCCCCTGGGGGTCCCGGGGCTCCTGGGAACCAATCACAAAACCATTCAAGCATTTTAAACCGCGTTAAAAAACAAATCTAAATCCTCTGCATCTGCTACCTTCCCCGGGGCCAGTGGTGATGTTAGCCTCCACCTCGGGCCCGTACACGAACGTCTTGGCTCGGATGCGGAAGTTGTAAGTGACGCCGTCGGCCAAGTCCTTGAGCTTGAGCCAGAGGGGACTGCCGCCCTTCACGTCTACCATGACAGTCCGACTGACGCCTGGGGGGGAGGAGGGGGAGTGGAGACAGTCGGCACAGGCCATGGAAGACTCTGCGCAAACATACCACGTTTACAGCACTTCTTACACAGGCCAGACAATGCAATGCAGTTAGTCAGTAGCATATGCAAAGAGACCATATGAGGACATACAACGGTTAGATTTGTGCTAAAAACAACAACACACAACTTTGAATGTTTGTGGTAGATGACCACAATGTACAGTATCCCACCAGGCATTGGGATTTTCAACAGCAGGAACTGTTCCTTGGACATCAGGCCAAAGAGGAAAGTACACAGGAAGCATAAGTAACTAAAAGTTACTGTTACTGAAAGTACTTTTTGATCAAAATGCTTTTTAGAGTAGGGAATCCCAAATTATGGCATGATTAAACATAGTGGCTTTATTGGCTATAAACCTCAGGCGGGTGGGTGCATGAGATTAAAAGTGTAATGGCATTTTTTTTATTTTTATTTTTATTGCCATGATTAAACATGACATAGAACTGTGTCCCTAAAATGTAACAAAAATATTTCCATTTATTTACTGAATTAATTAGATAAGAAATAGAATACATTAAAAATACATATTTCTCCATAAAGATTTACATCTTGGTAACTTTTTTGTTGGCATGATGATCAAAAACTTGCTTTGCTTTTGTTTGCATGACTAAACTGGATGCCCTTATTGCAGGACTATGGACATGTGTCATATGTTTTGTTCATATAATGTAATGTACAAAATATATATATTTAACTATTTCAAAACTACTTGGGGAAAAATTATAAAAAATAGAATTTAAAACAATAACATTTTTTTTTTTTATTGGCGTGATTAAAAAGGATGTTTTCATATAATGTTAAGCAAAATAACTATCGTATTAAATTTGAACAAAGATATAAAAAAATAAAATCACTATGGTAGCTTTCTTGTTGGCATGATTAAACAGGATGCCTAAACTAGCTATACAGTAAATTGTGGTAGGTGCTGAAACATCCCTCCGGGCGGGAGCATGGTATTGAATGTACATTTTATATATATATATATATATATATATATATATATATATATATATATATATATACATACATACACACACACACACACTCTCTCTCTATCTGGACAAAATTACATTATGGTAGCTATTGGGCTACAATGCCTTAAATCCAATGTACCAGAGTGGCATCCAATCCAAACTCTAGCGGTTAAAGGTGTTATTTGGTAATCCAAGAAATGACCACAGGGTTAAGTGGTAAGAAGAGGAAGGAGGAGGCTTTACCGTCTATGGGCGTACAGGGCTCGTAGACCAGACGGTAGCCTTCGATGATGCCGTTGGGCAGGGCCGGCTCGCCCCACGACACGTTGACAGAGGAGGTGGTGAGCTCGCTGAAGTGGATGAAGCTGGGGGCGCTGGGGGCTGAAACATAGTGTTGTACATACGGTTGCCTTGAACAAGTGTAGGGAGCGGGAAAAAATTATCTGAAAAAAAATCATATTAAACAAAACATATTTCATCATGGTAGCTTTTGGGACATGACATCATAAATGTAAATTGTCAATTGTCAAAAAGTGTCTAATATTTAAGTGTTCATTAAAAAAAAAAAAGGAAACGGTAAAAATGGAGCATGACTCCAGAAGCCAATTCAGATTACTCTCCTTCCACTTTTGTATTTTTTATTTATTTTTTTTTTTTTTACAGGAACTTATTGTAATTCACATTTACAGTACCATTTAGTTACTGTCATAAAAACACAGTAACAACTAGTTAAAATTAATATACAGTTTTGGTAATGTAAAGTTTAATTACAGTACCTTATGGCCAAAAGTGTTAGTTAATGTAAAAACCCTATTAAATGTCTAACAGCGTGTACTGTATATAAGGAAACCCAAAAGTGTAGATCTTTCCCTTAATATGACTTGTAAAACTAAAGAAATTAAAGTTTTCTGGCAAAAATTAAAATATCGTCGCATTTAGGACACAATTACATGCATGCATCCCAGTACTTTTCTCAGTTTTACCCAAAATAGTGTCCAGCTCTTTTCTGTTATGGAGTGAAACTCTGTGATTGCTGTCCCTCCCAAAAAGACAACGTGAGCCGGGTCACGCCAGTTCGCCACCGTAACGAGCGTCTCTGCTCGCTCGCTTGACCGGCCTAATTAGAGTTGGCTGAACTTGAGTTCGGAAACAGTCGAGCTCTTGAAACTTTGCTCTCTGTGAGGGGAGACAAAGACCCCATTGTTGTGGAAGAAGCTGGAATAACTCAACAACTCCTTGGTGGACTCCACCCCCACACCCCCCTTTCAAAATGTCGTCCTTCCTAGCTCCCACTCCCCACTTTAGCCTGTCACTGTTTGGCTCCACTACCTGCTTGCTGAGTGCGCCCCCTGATGGCGGGGCTGCGGGGTCCATCCCCGGCAGCGTTGAAGGGGGCCACGCTGATCATGTAGCTGGTGTAGCCGGTAAGGTTCTTTAGCTTCACGCCCCCTTCGGGCATGAACAGGGTCCGCAGACGCTCCGTCTCGTTCTTGCGGTGGGACTCCCAAAAGTAGACCTGGGTGGGATTAGTGACATTTGGATAAGTTAGTTACACTTCATTATATTTCTCGCAGTTAGTTACATTTGGCTGAATGACTGTAGTTACATTTCATAGAATCAGTTACATTTTATCCTATTCGTTATATTTGGTGTATTAGTTACCATAGGACAAATTAGTTACATTTGGTTGGATAAATTAGTTATATAGTTTTTCTATTAGTTACATTTGAATGAATTACATGGTGAAAGTAGTTAGTCAGTGGATTAGTTACATTTGGTTTTGATGAATTAGTTACATTTGGCGGAAGTAGTTGTATTTGGACGAATTAGTTAAGTCTGGTGGAATTAGAAACAAATGGAACAAATCAGTTATATTTGGTGGATTAGTTACACTTAAAGAAATAAATTAGGTTATGGTGAAATTAGTTACATTTGGTGAAATTAGTTACATTTGATTGGATAAATTAACAGATTTTTCTGGTATTAGTTACATTTTTAGTACATGTGGCTGAATAGGGTACATTCAATGGAATTTGTTACATTCAATGGAATTAGTTACATTTGGTTGACGTAGTTATCAGCGATAAGTTTCATTTAATGGAATTAGTTACATTTAATTGAATTAATTAAATTTGTTTGCATTACATTTGGCTGAAGTGGAATTAGCTCTATTTGTTTGAATTAGTTACATATACATACATTTATCTTTAGACTTGGTGACGGAGTATGTGGGCTCATTGCCCTATGTCATTTTTACATGCTCTCTTCCAAGTCAACAATTGTGTTTGTTGTCACAAGGCTGCTTTGACAGTTTTTATGCGTGACAGCGAATGCCGCGTTAGTCCGAAGAAGACTGCATTCTGTCTCCTCTTCTTCGAGACCACTTGTTTTTTACCTTGTAGCCTTGGATGTCACCATTTTGAGCGTTGATTGGCGGCGGGTCCCACATGACATCCAGCTGAGTGGCGGTGGAGGACTGAACGGCCACATTCTGTGGGGGCGCTGTGGGAACTAAATACCAACATACCCCATTATAAACCTATGTATCATAGGAGACATTATTGGCTTGTATAGCAGTGAACAATCTATAAGAGGGGTGGGCAAAATATGGCCTACAGGCCACGTATACACAAATACCTGCTCCATTCTTTAATCTTTATACACTAAAGTTTGCCCACCCTTGGTCTTGTAGAGAGCACCCACACACCTGCTTCTCCAACGAACACCTCCTGCGGCGGGCTGGTGGGCCCCTCGCCTACGGCATTGTACACGCTCATGCGGATCTCGTAGCGCTTGTGCTTGTTCAACTCTGTGGCAAAAAAGACACAGAATTGGACTTATTAAATTCCACATTTATTGTTATTATTATATTTTGCTTACGAAACTTACTGTCCAACTCGAACTGCGTCAAAGTGGCGTCGCTCAGATTGCGGATGCTGTAAGGGGCTGTGGACAGGAGGAGGATAAGTCGAACGCAAATGTTTTTAATGACTGCTATGGTGAAATAATAGTAATAATAATATAATATAGTCATATATTTTTTTAACTTAAAAATAAATATTAATGCTGGAATATTTATAATCAAAATGAAATAACTGAATAATATATTAACATAATTTGAATTATTTAATACTAATAACTGATATTGGAAGTTTCCAGATAATTATTATATGATGAAAATAATGATAAAATAAACAACAAATAAAACAATCATAAAAATAAAAAATTAAAAATTAACTAATTAAATGACTATATATGATGTGTTAGTTTAGAATAAATTACAAATTAAATAAGCGGTACAGAAAATGGATGGATGAATAATAATAATAACAATAATATACATAAAAGGTATTCATTGTGAATAATAATAATATAAAAAAAGCATATAGAGAAAATAAATAATTGCATCATCAATTACAATTACATCATCCATCCCTGGGTTGGTTCAAATTTTTTAAAAAGCATAGTAATAATATAAATGGCACTAATAAAAACTTTAAAAATAAAAATGTTGTATAATAATAATAATAATAATTAATATAATAGTATCAAGCGGCACGGTGGCCGACTGGTTTTGTGCACCTTACAGGAGATTTTTTATTTTTTTATTCAAAATGTGATATCTCACACCACCATACATGCATGGGGATTATTTGTATTTCCTAAATTCATTATAAAAATGGGCGGCACGGTGTACAACTGGTTAGCACATCTGCCTCACAGTTCTGAGGACCGGGGTTCAAATCCCGGCCCCGCCTGTGTGGAGTTTGCATGTTCTCCCCGTGCCTGCGTGGGTTTTGTCCGGGCACTCCGGTTGCCTCCCACATCCTAAAAACATGCATGGTGGGTTAATTGAAGACTCTAAATTGCCCGTAAGTGTGAATGTGAGTGCGAATGGTTGTATGTTTATGTGTGGCCTGCGACTGGCTGGCAACCAGTTCAGGGTGTACCCCGCCCCCTGCCCGAAGATAGCTGGGATAGGCTCCAGCACGCCCGCGACCCTAGTGAGGAGAAGCGGCTCAGAAAATGGATGGATGGATGGATAGATTTTGGGCATTGCACTGACAAACGCACACAATACAGGAACACGAAATAACTTGTGGTGAGGAAACACTTTTCGCCATCTAGTGGCTCCTCTTTGAAATGCAGCTCCTTTTTATCTCACCGGTGAGCTCGGCCCACGCTGACATGCTGTTGATGGCGTGGAGGGAGTAACCTCGAAGACGGTCGTACAGCAGCTCCCGGTAGCGAATGCGGAAGCCCAGCAGGATTCCGTTGATCCTCTCCTCGGGGGGAGCCTGCGAGCGATGGTAGGTGGGGGGTAAGGAGGGAGATAAAATGGATGGATGGATGAGGGAGCAAGAAAACAAGAACATTATGACATTATTTATGGAAAAGCTAATACTAAAATTAGACTTGGTTGTTTAAATTGTAAAAAAAATAAAATGATTTAATTGCTATTTTAAATTGAATATATAAGTAACATATAATAAAACTAATTAAAATAGGCAGTTTTACAAAGATAACAAATAATTAGTGAATAAAAAACAAATAAGCCTAGTTTAAAAAAATGCAAAAACTAAAACTCTAGTCCCAATAATACGTTTAAAAAAATAAGATGAAGGGATTTTTAATTAATACAAAAATAAACGAATTGCTTTCATTAAAAATAGAATAGCCAGAGATTAAATAATACAAAAATGTAATTGCTAGTGTATTACATTAAAATAACAACAGGCAGAAACCTAACATTAAAATTTAAATTATTATTAATAATAATAATAATAATAATAAAGCATTAAAAATCAATACAGTTACTATAGTAAATTGAAATAGTAAGCAGAGTTTTAAAATAAAAAAATGGACTATAATAAATTAAAATGCATAATTCTAATAAACATAATTTTTAGTAAAAACCCTAACAGCTACAATAAAAAATTCAAAAAAATGTAATATTATTTTTTTAACAGGCAGAAAACCTTACTTTCCAGCGAATCAGCACTGACGTAGTTGTGTGGGGCGTGACCGAGAAGATGACAGGTGCTTCGTCTGGTGCTGGCGTGATAAAGGATATTCAAGGATAGAGCACGATGAGTTGCATTTGGCTCAATTAGTTACATTTAGCGCATCATCTACCATCCTGCAGAGTGGTGATGGCGTCGCTCTCCTCGCTGTACTCGCTGTCTCCGATGTCGTTGGTGGCTTTCACTCTGAACTGATAGGACGTGAAGGGCTTCAGCCTTGGCGACATAAAAAAAGTTATTATTGTTGTTATTATGAATGGCCTTAAAATAAATTCTCAGATTTGTTTTCACTCCAATCTGATTTCCGATTTTAATTGATTTTTTTTCCTCTTCAGTAATACAAAAAGCAAATGACAGTCAGGCAAGTTTTTATCTTTTTCCCCCTTCTGGGATTTGTTTTATTTATTCTGATAGAAAACAAGCTTTGACGATGTAGGAAGTGGTTACCTGGAGACGACGTAGGAGGTGGCGTCGTGGTTGACGGAGGCCGAGTGCACGGTCCAGTTGTTGTCGGGGAGCTGGCGCAGCTGCACGGTGTAGTAGCGCACGGGCGACAGGCCGTCGCTGCCGGGCTCCCACGAAAGGAGAACGCGGCGGGCGCGCACATCCTTCTGAGGCACGGCGGGGCGGCTGGTGGGCTGCGGTCGAGCTGGGGTGAAAAGACGTTAGTTAGGACCCACTAATGTTAACTAATAATAACCATAACAATATATTTGACATTGATTTAAAAGAAATATGCTATGTGAAATAATCTATTTTAACAATACAATAATTAGTTGTAGTCTTTATTTATAATAAAAAACGTGGAAATGTGACATCACAAAGACAGTTGCATGTCACCTCGTTTCTCGGTTGTGACCACCAGTGCCTCGGCGGCCTTGCCCCAGCCCTTGCGCGTCTGCGCCGTGATACGGAACACATAGACACACTCGGGTTTGAGGCCGGTGACTGTGTACTGGCGGGCGCTGGGGTTGAGCACGTCCACGGTGGCGGTGTTGCCGTTGGTGGAGTTGAGGTGGTACGTGATCTGGTACGCTTGTACACCGCAAGAGAATGAGGAGTTTTAATAAAAAGCACCGTGGTGACGCCTCCTCACACAGGAGAAGATCTTTACTCACCCAGGATGATCCCGTTGGGCTGCGCGGGCGACTGCCAAATCAAGCGAACTGAAGTGGTGCGCACTTCAGGGAACAGGATGCCCATTGGTGGTCCTGGCACTGCAGGACGGTTGATGATGTCATGATTACCACATTTTTAAACCCATCCACCCCTTTCAACGTCCTGACAGAGATGGTGCACCCCCTTTTAATCTTGTGCGTGCACAGCAGTTTAATTTGGGGCATGACAAACACAGAAGACACCAGCAGTTTATAAGCCTTCCTTCTGCGATACTAATTTTACATTTATATTATCTCCCACTCCAAAGAGTGATTTTTATGTAATGTAGGCATTTCCTCTCTAAAATGCTCTCATCTTTACTTTTTAGGTAGTGTCAGAGGAAAGAGTTTATGCTAAATCTTTTGGGCACCACAGGGGAATGAGAGATGACAATGATTCCCACTCTTTTTGAGTCTTGCTACGCACCCCCTTCAACATCTTGACAGATGAGAGAGGGTGCAGCACCTTCATTGGAATGTTGAAGGTGACTGCCGTCAACATCATGACAGAGATGGGAATAATGTCTTCAGCATTTAGCTGTTATCCTTTAGCCAATTGTTTTATTGAATATCGATATCCAATCTCCCCCCAGTGCCTGACATGTTTGGGGTACCCCCTCAGTTACATACAAAAACACGTTTAAATTTACCCAATCATGTAGGTTTCATGACGGCCATATGACTTTTTCACGCCTGAACGCTTATAACAAAACAACTCAAGAGGTCTACCGTCATCCAGGGTCCTTTTAAAAATGGCCGGGGAGCTGGGCCGCCCGTCTCCAATGCGGGTGAACGCCAGGACTTGGATCTCGTACAGGACGTATTTGCCCAGACCCGCCAGCTGGACACTGTGGGTGGCGTTGCCCTCCACCGTCCAGAATCGGGCGCCGCTGTCTGAGTCCTTCTCTTTGTACACCACCTGCCAAACGGCCGAAAAAAAGGAGAAATTGCAGAGAGAGGCGTATGCAATGCTGTACACAAGGTATTCCAAATGCTGTCACTGAGCCGCCTCGCGATCACAAACAGTTGTTGACTTGGAACAGAGTACACAAGAAAACCTTGAACCACATGCTGCTTGACCACATTAATGAATGACAAGCAGACCTTGTAGCCCAAAATGAGTCCGTTCCGGTCCGGCTCGGGTACTTCGGACCAGCGCACCAGGACATTGCTGGAAGTGGTGGCGAAGGCCGACACGTTAGTTGGCCCGCAGGACGGCACTGGACAAAAAATAAATAAATAAAATGAAAAAAATGTCAGGAAAGTATTTGGAGCATTTAGATGTTAGCAATTAACTGATATTCTTTAGCAATTAGCCTTCACCACTCAGCCACTCAGTCTTAAGCAATAGGAATACTAACAAAATTCAGAAATGAATTATATCAAAAGCATTCCATGGACAGACATTAGCTATGAGCTTTTATCATTTACCAAATAGCCTTAAGCAACATTCAATGCATATTCAGCAAGAAAAAAGAAATAAAAATGTAAATCTTTTGGGTGAGATCTTTTTGCAAATTTTGACGAGACTTTGGCATTTAGCTCCCAGCCTTTATCAGCGGATAGTCTCTATCATTTACAAGTTAGCCTTTATCAGCTGTGAGTCTTTGGTATTTAGGTTTCATCAGCAGACTGTTCTTGGTAATTAGCTGTTAGCATTTAGCCAAATAAGCAATATTTAGTATGAAAATAAGAAATCAAAAGCATTCTAGACTAGAATTCTGCATTTAGGTGATAGCCTTTTGTCAGCCAATAGTCTTTTGCATTTAGCCGTAGAATTGTAGACTTGATCAGCTCTGACTCCCAAGCATCTTTTTGCACAATTGTCAAAAAATAAAAAAAAAATAAAAAAAATTGTACCGGCATTACCAGATAATAAGCAACCCTTTATTACCCAATGACTGTTTTTCTCAATGTCTTTATGTCTCAAAAGTGTTCTCTGTCAATTGACTGTCTGTTGTCGTACTAGATCGGGTCCAACTACCGGACACAAATTCCTTGTGTGTTTTTTTTTGGACATACTTGGCAAATAAAGATGATTCTGATTCTGATTTGGCTACAAGCCTTTAGCGGGCCATAGTCTGTAGCATTTAGCTGCTAGCTTTTACAATCTGTTAAATCTTTGCATTGATCTGTTAGCCTCTACCACCTGCGAGTGTCGAGCATTTTAGCTATCAGCCTTTATCACCAGGTAGTGTTTAGTATTTAGCTGTAAGCAGTTATTAGCTCTGAGTTGCTACCATTTAGCTGTTAGGCTTTATTAGTGAATAGTCTTCATCATTAGCCTTTTAGCCTGTTAGCCTGTAGCCAATTGTTTTATTGGATATTGATATCCAATATTTAAAAAATAATTCAAAAGCATTTGACTTTAGCATGAAGGTCTCAGGCTTGCTCAACGGCTAATCATGTTAACGCAAATGTCACTGAGCGCAAAATGCAACGCAGCCTCACCTGACTCTCGGGTTCGGCCTCTGATTGGCTGGCTCCAGGGCCCAAGCCCGATACCATTGCGGGCCTGCACCCTCACCTCGTACTCGGTCCACTCTTCCAGGTCCTCTATGGTGAACTCTCTCTCCAGGCGGTCGGGTATAGCCTGGGTGAGCGGGCGACCCGACGAACCCGCCTTGGCGTACTGCACCCTGTAGCCCACCTGCTCCGCGTTGCCGTTATACTCCCACTCAGGCAGAGGCTGGCGATAATTAGAAAGGTTAGTTGAAGAGTTTCAATGAGACAAAAATAGCGCTTTGTCGCTATCTTGTGGCATATTGGTGTGAAGGAACTATGTTGAAATGAGTTGAGTTTAATTTAGACAAAAATAGTGCTTCATCACCATCTTGTGAAATTTTGGTGTCAAGGAACTACTGTAGATTGAAGTGAGTTGAAAGTGCTTTGCTGCTGTCTTGTAGCATCTATAGGAAGTTATAAACCTTTTGGGGGGCGGGCATCAATTACTTAGCCGCTCAGTGAGCCGTCTATGTATATACGGTACGTCTATGGTCGCACCCGCCCCGCCTTTCTTACCATCCATCTTAACCACAGGCTGGTCTCGCTGGCAGTGCGAAGTGTGACATTGGCGGGGGCGACATCCGGAGGGGCAGGAAGCGTTTGGATCTTCCTGGAGGGTTGGCTCGGGGGGCTGCTGCCCACGATGTTCACCTGACGCATACGGAACCTGGACATTGAATTAGAATGAACAACCACATTGATGTATTTTTCATCTTAGATCGGTGTTGTGGAAAAAGGGGGTTGAAACTCTAATTTGAAGCCCTAACTCAGAGTTGGAACCCTCACTCAGGCTAAGTACCCTAATTTGAAACCCAAAGCCTTGTCTGAAACCTTAACTCAGGTTTGAAAAAATAATTTCAAATTTCTTTGGCTTAAACTGTAATTTGAAACAGTGGCTAGAAAAAAATCCTTGGAGACTCTAAACCCTTCTTCAAAACCCTAACTCTGGTTTGCAACAGTACAGTAAACTGAAAGACTAATTTGAAATCCTAAACCTGATTTGAAGCACTAACTTCAAAGCCTAATCTTTGCTTTAAACCAATTTGAAATGGAGACTTTAAACCCAAACCATGATTTAAAACCCCTAATTTGAACCTCTACTTTGAAACCCTTAGCCTGATTTGAAACTTTAATTTCAAATCCTAATTTGAAACACTAACCCTGTCTTGAAACTTAACTTTGAAACCTTATGGGGGTGTATCATCTGGAAACCTTTAGGGGTTGCGTGGTACATTCAATCTACTGTTCCCACCTGTAATAGGTGTATGGATTGAGACCTGGAACCTCCAGGGAGCGTGCGTCGGGTAGGTTGGACACCTGGTGAACCGTCACCCAGTCCTCATTGTCTCCCACAGCGCCCACCTAAAACCACCAATCAGGGATCTGTATATCTACAATCATTGAATGAACGATATGCGATCAGATTCTGCAAGCTCACCTGGGCCTCCACCTGCCAGCGGGAGATGGAGGTCTTGCCGTCGTAGCCCGGCTTGAAGAGCAGGCTGACGGAGCGCGGGCCGATATTGGAGATGGCGATGTTGGTGGGCGGGCCAGGAAGCTCTGAGAGGAAGCAGGAATTTGACACAACAAGCGTTACAGCAAATTAAAAATATACAGTGGATGACATTTTATTATATATATAATATATATATTTTTGTTATTTTATCCATGTTGTATTCAGACCACTGGTGTAAAAAAAACATTTACTAAAACATTTAAATGAATACAATGGTAGAAAAAGTATTCCACCTTTAATTTATTGACTTATTTTCTTTTGTAATGGCATTTCCCCCCCAGTTGCATTAAAATTCGTAGAACTTACACTTCTTCAACAAATTTATTTTATTTGTATTTATCACAGTATTTGATATTTTAATTTTATTTATTTTACAATATTTTGTTTTTTTTCATCTACTAATTTCCTTGATTATATCACGCTACATATAGCCTAACTATATTATTTGACTTACGGTACTTTTTTTATATTCATTTATTTGTTATTAAAATTCTCAAGTTTTCAGAATAATTTTTTAAAATGATCATTTTTAATATTCAATTAACATATTTTGTTAAATGCATTTTTGAATCATTATTTCTATTTATTATTTATTAATAAATATATGTATTTATTTAGTTAGATTCAAGCTCTCTCTAGATAGTATACAGAGCTTAACTATAGCTATTTATTAATAAATATATCTATTTATTTAGTTAGATTCAAGCTCTCTCTAGATAGTATACAGAGCTTAACTATATCTATCTAGCTAGCTTGCTATTTTATATATATTTAGCACTTTTAGCATTTGATTTTTATTATCAAATAAAATTTTTTTTTTTCTGTAATAGGAATCTTTGGGGTTCCTAAAA
>NC_084543.1:9667500-9720000 GCF_024500275.1 Phycodurus eques | reverse complement strand
GCCAAACTGCTTCTTGTCGTATCCGCAGTTGACCACCAGGTGGCAGCAAAGTAACAAATTTGGACGAACAATTAGTCCAAGTGAATGTAAAACGCTTTGTTACGACCTCGTCTCCCGTGGGTCAACCCCTGTAGCATCACCCCGTGGTTACGATGCGTCTTTCTACGTCGTGGACGCGCGCCGTGGGTCCAAAAACGCACGCACGCACGGGATACACTAGCAGCTCCCTCCTTCCATCCTCGTGATTCCTCGTCATTCCCGAACAAGTGTGAGATCCACGCGGATCAGAACATTCTACTGTGTGTGTTTTGGACTCGCGTGGAGGAGTGCGTGTCTCCACCAGCACCAGCACGCACGAAGCATGTTTTCATCCCCGCTCTTGTCTCACACGAGACAGGACTGAGGAGACGCTTTGAACTTTTTGTGTGTGGTTTATTTCGGTTTAATCTCCGTTCAAGCAGGGATGTCATCTTCACGCGTGGATTACATCGCGCCGTGGTGGATTTACTGGCTTCACAGTTTCCCACACGTCAACCTGAGGCTGCAGCCCGTGGACAACAGCTTCAGACCCGACGACGAGAACTACCAGCAGGTCAGTGTGGCGCTCCAGTGGAACATTTAGAATCACCCCAATAGGGACAATACCGAGGTACACACAGTAATGCTCTGATATCTTGCACTTTGACGAGGTCATGTCCCCGTATGAAATTAATGTAAAGTGATTTCAAACTGGCCACACAACCTTGATTAACATGGTCAGTGTCTGAGGTAACGAACCTGACTCAAACCGCTAATTTGACCCACGCTTGAAACCCTGACCTTGGTTTGAAACCCCAGTTTGAAATGCTCACCCTGGTTTAAATCCCTACTTTGAAACGCAAACCATGGGTTGAAATCCTTAAATCCAGCTATAAACCTTACTTTGAAACGCTAACCCTCGCTTGAAAGCCTAACCTTGGTTTTGAACCCAGATCCTAGTTTGAAAGCATGGCCCTGGTTTAAAACCTTATTTCGAAAGCCTAACCCAGGCTCAAATTCCTACTTTGAAACCCTAACCCTGGCTCCAACCCCTAATTTGAAACCCCCACTCCATGTTGAAAACCCTAATCCAATCTTGAAACCCTATTTTGAAATGCTAACTTTACCTTGAAAGCCTAACCTTGACTTGGAACCCTTATCCTGGTTGGAAAACCTACCCTGGCTCGAAACCCCAATTTGAAACACAAACCCTTGCTTAAACCTTCCATTTTAAACCATACCCCTAATTCAAACCCACACCCTAGTTCAAACCCAGTCCCTTTCTTGAAACTCTAACCCTGGTTTAAAACTCCAATTTGAAACCGTAACCCTGGCTGGAAACACTACTTTGAAACCCTAATGTGTTCTAGTAAGGTCCATTACTGGTTCTGTGGTTATTATGCGTTGTCCTCTCACTGACGCTCATCTGTGGTGGGATCACACGCACACAAAAAAAGACAAGACAACAACAACACACTCCTGTAGATGCTCACTGAGCTTAAGTTCTATAAGGTTTGCTGATGTCATTCATGATGTGGCTTTTCGTTTATTTGTCTATTATTTATTTATGTATTTATTTTTTCAGGATAAATCCAGTCGAGCCATTTGGTGTACCTAATGTTGTGTCCCAACTGGTATAATGCACAATGTAACGTATTGTAGAATGGTTAAGGCGCCATGTGACCACCTTGTCGGCGTTATTGTTTTTTGTTGTGCTGAATGACCGCCGGCAATTCAATTTAAGAGGAGGAAACATGGCAGCGGGGTCACATGACTGTGGGATGCCTCCCCATTGGCGGAAAAGTTGCTGCGTGGGCTGAATTCTTCAGGACATGGTATGTGTCAGGCAGGCGGGGGGAAGGGGGGGCTCAAAAAGAAGACATTTGATAGGTGAGCAGGTTGGACCTCTTCTGACTTCCCTTTTACTCAAGTTTGGACTCCCAACAATACATTTTTATCAATGTAGCTTAGCATTGCCGCTAATGAGCGAGGCATGATCTGTCTATTACTGATAACGCCGATGAACATATACGTATTCTTTCCGTCCCGACAGTGCAGTTACCAGTTGAATTAGCTTTGTTTTTAGCTTTAACAGACGGCGGCCGTAAAATTCCAAGGTTCTCATTCATGATTCGTTTGGACGGTCGGCAACAGTTTGAAGTCACCATTTATCACAATCTCAAATGTAAATATACTTTTTAACCACACTTTTTTTTAAATTCAGTTAACAATGCTTGTGATGCCGTGCTAATCGGAAGATCCTCTATACTGCAGCCTCGGGCTGTAACTAACGATTATTTTGATAATCGATTAATCTGTCGAGTCCTGACGTTTCCCACTGTTTATTACAGTAACAGTTATACGTATATAAAGTATTCCCACAAAGATTTGTTAGCTAGATAGCTTGGTAGTTTGTCAGTCAACTCGGGGTGGGGCAGGAATGACAGACAATAACAATGTCCCAACTATGTCTTGAGACTTGGTGACGCAGCATGTGGCTCATCAGCAAAGTTTATTTCTGCACACACCTGTTCCAAGTAACAATTGTATGTTTATCATCATGAGGGAGCTCCATTTTTACTAGAAGTGTGACAGTAGCTGAAGATCTTGTGCACTGTATTGTCTGCTCCATGCAATTTCTCCTCTATGTTGCAAAGAAGACAACTCTTGGTGTTTCCCAGTGTTTATTACAGTCACATTGACAGTATCGCAACACACAGCACAAACTATGACTGGACGGTTAATAGCGATAATTCAAGATTTTTTTTGCCAAGGATTAGGTTTATTTATTTATTTATTTTTTAAATAGATTAAAAAAATTTTTTTTTTTTGCAGTTTCTATACTTCAAAGTATGTTTGGTATCAAGATAAATAAAGCAAATCCCAGATGGGGGGGGGGGAGAGACCAAAAGCAGAACTCTTCCTCATCCATAAAGAAAAGGGGGAAAAATATATTAAAATCCAATTTTTGTGGGGAAAAAAAGGGTGAATTTATTTTAAGGCCATATCGCCAAGCCCTGAAACAAACAAACACTATCCTCACCATTGTTGTCTGAGGTGGCTACTAGGAGCAAAACAGCAGCCCTTCGACATACTGAGGCAAAATCAACAATAAGGTCCTCTCAAGTGGTGGGGGCTGGGTTTTTTTCCCTTGTCTTTTTGTTGAGGATCCCCCTTGACCCCAGCCCATCCACCCCCCTGGATTGGAGGGTATGCGTGTGGGTCCTGGGAAAGCTCTAGACCTTACTAGAAAGAATCTCTTTACAGAAAGCTCCCGCTACATACATTCAAAAGCGTTAAATCCCACTTAAACTTGTGTGTCGCGGTGAAGCTCCCACTTCCTTCCTTGTACTTCCTCCCCCCCTACTTACTCGAGCATGCCTGGTTCACTGGGACTTAATGGCATCCCAGCTGCGAATGTGGCCCAGCCGAGCGCACTGTGCCGGAAAAAAGACCCCTGTACCGTCCCTCTTCCCTGAGGCATTGAGCCGAGCGTCACAGAGGATGATGAGGGGTGCGACTGATGATTGGAGGAAGGGTGGCGGTTGGATGGGGGAGTTTTCCTTGTAATGATGGCAGAGTGCATTTGCCAGTCACTTGTAGTGGAAGGTTTATATCTCTTGAGGCCTGCAGGAAGTGATGATGTCATCATACTGCACTTTAGAGACAAGATAACGGCAACATGTCCAAATGAGCACGGGAAATAGAAAACTCCCATAGGAAATCATGGACATTGAAATAAAACATGAATGTAATGTATATTCAATGTCTTAAGTAGTAAAAGTACTTCGCATTTGATGACACCTGGCAGATGCTGTTTTATAGGTGCCGCCTCTGGCTTGAAACATTAAACATTGTTTAAAATCGTGACTTAAAACACTAACGATCCAGGCTTGAAATCCTACTTTGAAACACTAACCCTGGCTCAAAACCCTCATTTCACACACCAGCCTTTGTTGGTACTGCTAACCGAGGCATGAAGCTCTTCTTTGAAACCCTAACCCTGGCTGAAGCCATAATTTGAAACCCTAACTCTTGCTTGAGACCCTAACTTTGAAACGCTAACCCTTTCTTAACACCCTAAATTGAAACCTTCACCTGAGTTTGCAACCCTAACCCTGGCTTGAAACCCTTTGAAACCATAAACCTGGCCAATTTTGAAACTGAACCCTGGCTTGAAACCCAATTTTGAAAGCCTAAAAACAGATTACAGCCTACACTTTAAATGTTGCATATAAGGTCTGACACTTTTAGGACAGTCAACTGTCAAATCTTACATTTTCCTGGAATAGAATTTCTGGAATTTCCCTTTATAAAAACAGAGGAGAGGGGAATTCCAAGGCCTTGCTTGTTCCGTGACCCGCCACCCGTTTAGCTCCTGTCACATACAGAGTATGTCACTGTCCACACCTGCTGCGTTGCTCGTCCCGTCACACATTTAACGCATTTAGCGCTGGTATTATTCCACTCGCAGGGGACTTAAGCAGATAGTGTCTCCGTAACGCTGTGCTTATGAATTAATTATAATCTTATGTGGAACTATTGATTTTAACAGGCCTCAGGCCATACATTCCAGCCTTGGATTACCAACCAGAGAGAGTATAAAAAGCAGAGATGGTGTGCTTATTTTTGTGCTATTTTTTGATTTAATTCTTTTTTTTTTTTTTTAAATGATCCTGCATTAAACTTTCTTCTCCTTAGCTTCCTGTTTGATTTTTTACAGCAGCCCATTTAAGCAGTAAAGTAGTCAGTACTAAAGATTAATTTGACTGAAATTGATTGGAAATTTGTCCACTATTCAAAACAAAACAAAACAACAACCTCCAAATAACTTCCAACTAGCTACCTTTATTTTAAGAATATTTGTATTTATTAAATTTTTATGTAATATTTTGATATTATTAGCTGCCGTTATTTGTTATGCCATTCGAGGCAGCACACTGGTCCATTTGGCATTTATCATCTTTCTGATGAGACTTTGGGAAGTGGAAATGATGCGTACAAAATCCTCCGGGACATTTTGGCTATGGGCTTTAATCACTTTCTCCTGATGTTAACACACACACACACACACACTCACACACAAGCCTAAAATTGTGACTTGTCTGTAATTTCACACTGAGATAATGCATTTGTCAGCCTTGTTTGTTTTCTGTGTGCACGTATTAAGTTGGAGTCAACAGTCAGTCATAGTCTCTTTCATGCAGAAATCTCGCAAAATAGCTGTGTCAGAGCCATGACGAAAGACGTCGGGAGGTGGGATATTGTCATGGCTGAGTGCTTTTACGCAATGATAGAAGTTTGTTGACATTGTTTCAGTTTATACTGCAACCCATTTAGGCAGCAAACAAGTTAGGTTAGAAGGTTATTGCGCCACTGCTTTCTCTAGATGTTGTCTTTAAATGTGTATTTTAAAGAAACAGTCTAATTCATCCCGCATTATGTTTTCTTCCTGTTTATTTCCTATTTCAATTGCTATAGCATCCCTGTTAAGCAGCCGACAAGTTACGTTAGGGGTAATTGCGTCACATGTTGCTCAAGATGTTGTCTTTTGACCTTTTTGAAAATGCCAAGGCCCCAGAGTAAAAATGATCCTGCATTAAACTTTCTTCCTGTTTCAATTCCTATTGCAACCCGTTGAGGCAGTTAAGGGCATAAGAGTAGAGTATTTTGACCAAAGGATGGGTTTAGGGGGATTATTGTACCACCTACTGCTAGAGTCGCCTAAATGTTTAAAGTGGCCATGTCAAAATTAGTCCGCATTGGGGGTTATTGTGCAACCTGTTTCAAGAGTTGTTGGACTTTTCAAGAGTCCATGTTGAAATTATTCCACGTTAAACTTTTTACTTGCTGTTTCAGATTGTATGGAAGCCCGTTTATGCAGCAAACTAGCCTGAGGATGGGAAATAGGACTAAAATAAATTGGGGGAAATTAACATTCAATAAATTTATTATTTGTTGTTTTCTTGGAAGCAAATACAAAGATAAGTTGATAAGTCTTTATTTCAAGATTATTACGCTCCCAAAGAGCGCAATGTGTGCCGTTAAAATATGCAACATGTTTTGAAAGTTAACGGAAGGTCAAAATGCTTGGGAAGTAATTGCTGCATGCACGGCGGCGGTTGGGTGCGTGTCTCTGCATGTGCATCCTTTCCTTCCCCTTGCATGGATGCTACATAATTTACCAGCCATTATTTCTGCAAAGAGGATAACACCGCAGAGGAAGTGCAAAGGCGCGGACTGTTCCCGATGTCGATGACTTGGGAATTGTCCCGCAAAAATAGTGAGTGCATGTTTTTTTTCTTCTCCCGGAAAACAACAAAGAGGACATCAACGATTCTTTTGACAGCTCGGATCAACTCTAAAGAGTCCCGACAGCCAGCGAGCTCCATCCGTCCCACCACATTCCCTTCTTTCTCCGCATCGCCTTGGCTGCGGGGAATCACAAGACGGCCATTGAAGCGGGCCCGTCACATGCTGCTCCATTCAAATAAACGCTGATGGTTCCCCTTTTCACTCGGTGAGCCGCGCGTTACCATGGAGATGCACTCAGTGTTTAACCCGGAGTTCTCCCACACTACCGCTGCATTTTTATACCGTCCTACCATCTCTTTGACCTGCTCTCGTGTTTGTTTCAGGGGTCGATGTGACCCGCTTGCATGTTTGCATAGTGCAGTCTAGGGCAGACATGAGCCTCATTGTGACCAGAAACACAAATCTTAGAACTTAGAATTTACATAGCTAATCCCACCACACTTCAGTTGTACAGCCGGATCCATGACATGTGTCCTGCATGCTTCCCCTCCTGTCCAGTCTTGTCCTATATTGTCCTGTCCTTCCTTCACAAGGTGTCGCACTACTGGCCCATACAACACTCAAGTCTAATGAGTCATTGTATCAGGCGCATAATGATTTACTTTCCTCATCTTTCTTGCACCTTACTGTATGTCCTGTCTTTTGTTGTCTTCTCTTCCTATATTATTTTGTTATCTTTTCACTGTCTCTCCCTTTTGTTTTTGTGTCACTCCCTTTTAAAACCTTATTATGTCCGATTGAATTTTCAGTAAAAATCCATCAGAATACAAAGAACCACAGTGGGAGCCTACAAACTCCACTGTGGCACAGTAAAACTGTCCCAGCGTAAAAGGTATACTCCTTTCTGTTTGAACTAACAGCCGAACAGGACAACAACAACAACAAAAACTTAAAACCCTGGTCTGATTGCCGTATGTCATACCATCCATCCATCCATTTTCTGAGCCGCTTCTCCTCACTAGGGTCACGGGTGTGCTGGAGCCTATCCCAGTTATCATCGGGCAGGAGGCGGGGTACACCCTGAACTGGTTGCCAGCCAATTACAGGGCACATAGAAACAAACGACCATTCACACTCACATTCACACCTACGGGCAATTTAGAGTCTCCAATTCATGCAAGTTTTTGGGATGTGGGAGGAGACCGGAGTGCTCGGAGAAAACCCACGCAGGCACGGGGAGAACATGCAAACTCCACACAGGCGGGACCGGGGATTGAACCCGGGTCCTCAGAACTGTGACGCTGATGCTCTAACCAGTCGGTCACCGTGCCGCCTTATGTCATACCCTCATATAAAAACAAACCCTAACTTGAAATCATAACCCAATTTTCAAACCTCAAACCCTATCTTGAAACCCTAATCTTGTCTTTAAACCCTAATTCAAAATCCTAACCCTAATTTGAAACCATAACTCCGGCCTTGAAACCTATTTTGAAACCCTAAACTGAAAACCTAACCCTGTCTTAAAACCCAAATTTCCAACTCTCGCGCTGGCTAAAAACCCGAACCAACACTGGTTTTAAGCCCTATTTTGACCTCCATACAGTGACTTTTTAACATGGACTGAGTATAAAAGTGTCAATTTTATATATAAAAAAACAAAGCACCTTATTTTTGTCACACAAATGTCCAGAAAAGGCCCCTCTGACAGCTACTTCTGTTTGACCCAGTTTGTGAGTCAGCTTTGTCCATATTTGGCTAAAACCGGTCCCTTTCCTCTGATTGGTTGCCCCCATTTAGAAGACTCACTTGTGAGAGCACACGTTTGTTAAGTTGCCAGTGTACGAAAGGTTTTTACGGGTGAAATAGGCACACAATATAACAGGAAGACTGTTTAATTGCATGCCTGTTTTATGGTGCAAGTCGAGGGGGTCGGCATCATAGCCGTTAAATGAGACAGATGGAGCAGAAACGAGTGTCCACGGTTCCATCTTCTGCTCTTTTACGTTGCAAACTGGACCAGCCTCAGCATTTTTTGTTTTGTTTTGTTTTGGTTTGTCGTAATCCAGTGGTTTCTGCCTATTTTGGGTTTTTAATCCCTCGCTACTCTTGCAGGATGCATGACACTCACAATGGGAGCATATGGCTCTGCAAGCAAAAGATGTTAGACGCACTAGAAAGAAGAAGGGGGTGGGGGGGGCTAAACCATCTGCTCGCATTGGACGATCTATTTTCGTCCCATCTCTCGCAGAAGGTGGGATGAAGTGGAAGAAGAGGGTGTTGGTGGGGGTTTGTAGGAAGAGTGGAGATGAAGAGCAGCGCGAGGAGGTGTCTGCTCGCCAGCTGGAGGCAAGGGATGCTGGCACCGAAGATGAGAGCCCCCCAGTAAGCAGTTGGCCTTGTTTCTGTGAGCCCCTCAGATGTGGAGATGATCACGGCTCGCTGTCTTACTTACTGATCATTACTGTAACTCAAAGAAAGAAATGGGGCTAACAAACACGGGGAAACACCAGCTTTGTTACTTTATTACTGCTACATGACAGTATTATTGCAAGAAAAAGGAGAGGTTGCGGCGGATTTAAAACACAAAAACTAATCCCGTGTTTATTACCTAATTAAAATTGAAACCCTCATATTTAACCCTAATTTGAAATCCTGGCTTGAATGTTTCATTTGAAAACCTTAGCCTGGTTTGAAAGGCTAACTTGAAACGCTGATTTGGCACTACGCTGTGGCAGTTTTCTACATTGACGAGTCATCATATGCATAAGAAAGAAAAAAAGGTCTTTGTTCACAATTTTTTGTCATTGTGTTAATAAAAAATGTATGTATCAAAAGTACTAGTAATTTAAAACCATCCATCCATCCATCCATCCATTTTCTTTACCGCTTATCCTCAGTAGCGTCGCGGGCTGCTGGAGCCTATCCCAGCTATCAGCGGGCGGGAGGTACACCGTGAACCGGTCGCCACCCAATCGCAGGGCACATAGTAACAAACAACCATTCGCACTCACATTCACACCTACGGGCAATTTAGAGTCTCCAATGAATGCATGTTTTTGGGATGTGGGAGGAAACCGGACTGCCCGGAGAAAACCCATCCAGGCACGGGGAGAACATGCAAACTCCACACAGGCGGGCCAGAACTTTGAGACAGATGTGCTGACCCATGGAACCCTATTTTGAAACCCGAACTGTGTCGTACATCCCTAATTTAAAATCCTAACCCTGTTTTATTATTTCAGTTTAAATTATTGACCAAGTTTTTGATCTTATTCTCTTAGTCTCTGCTTTTTCTGGGCTGCGTGGCGGCGACAGTGCTGGGCGTCAACCTGCTGTGTCTGGCCGTATACCTGAGCTGCCTGTGCTGCCGCTGCAAGGATGACGACGGCGGCGGCGAGGAGGACAGCAAGAAGCCGACGTCCTGCTGCGTCACCTGGTCGGCCGTCGTCGCAGGCCTCGTCACTTGGTGAGAAAAAACACCTTCCCAGGCTCCACACCCCTTCCTTTGGAGTGTTTCTCTACATGTAACCTTGTCTTAAAACCCTGATTTGAAACCCTACTAACCCTAGTAGACTACCCCTAACCCCTATCTTGAAAGCCTAACTTGATACCCTGATTTAAAACCCAAACCTTAAACCGTAATTCAAAGCCCTGAGTTGAGACTCTTATCGTAAAGCCCTAATTTGAAACCCCAACCTGAGCTAATTTGACACCTTAACCCTAACCCAAAACCTTAACCCTTTTTTGTTACACGAATGTTATTGTTATGGTATTATGGAAACCATAATTTGAAGCGCTAATTTAAAACCGGATTTTGAAACCCTAACCCTTTCTTAAAGGCCTAATTTGAGACCCCTATCCATAGCTTCAAACACTAATTTGATACCTTAGATACCTGGTTTGAAAGTGAAACCCAAACTTGATATCCCACTTGAAATCCTAATCCAAACATTAACCACGCCTTAAAACTGTAGTTTGTCCACCTAATTTGGAAACCTATAATTGGAAACCCCAACTTCAAACTCTAACTTGGAAACCTAATTTGAAACCCCAACTTCAAAACATAGTTTGAAACTCTAACCCTGACTTCACACCCTGATTTGAAACCCTAATTCTGTCTTGAAGCCCTAACATTCAACATACAATAGTGTTTTCAAGGACAGGATGTAAACAGAGTGACTTTTACTCAAGATGGTCAGTGTGACCTGGAGTTTTTATCCTCTCCATTTCTACCCCCCCCCCCAAAAAAAAAGAAAACTGTCCTCTTGTTATTCTCAAGGTGTTTTCTATTTCCCCTTCTATTTACTCCGCAAACACTTTAGATGCACAACGACGCACGCCGTTTCCTTCCCGAGTGTCTCTCTGGCCTCTCGTTTCCGCGCAGCAGACAGCTCGAGTCGCCTCGGTCTCATTAAAGCCGTGCATAAACTCACTGGACACTTCATTAGGTACACCTGCAGAATCCACAATGGCGGCTCCGAGCGTACACCAGAAGATCAAACCATGTTTTGTTTTTTTGGTGTGTTTTTATACAAAGATCACCACATGCCATACAGGAAGTGATTGCGCGTGGTCGGCACTTACATCGTTAAGACGCTCGCTTACACGCCCTCTCGTCTCTCTGCAAAGTAGCTAATTGAATCTCGTGCGGCAATGGCCCTGCTTCATGTGACAGTCATGTTGTACAACCCATTTTGTCAGTCCCACCACTGTCTATCTTTGCTTTTTCATGTTTTTAAGACGCTTTCAGGACCTACTCATATCGTTTAATACCGCATCATGTTGCCCTTTTACTATCGTGTCTTTTCTCGATGACCTTTAAAGGCATATTATGTAACAGCAAAGGGAGTAAATTATGTATCGATTTGCTGCCAGTTGTTCTTGATAAATGTGACATATTTGCAGGGAGTATTTTTGGGGCGTTGAAAAGGGCTCCTTATTTTGCCTATTGTTTAGCGAGCTTGGACCTCAATCGTAGCTGGTTAGTTAAAAGGATAGGCAAAATTTTATTTTTTTTGGACAGAAATCTTATTTACAATTTTAGTCGATTCCCCCCCCCCCCCCGCCCCTTATAGAAAAAAAAAACCATGAAAGTGACATTATTCAATTATCTTTTTGCTATTTGCTTTAACTCCTGAGACTTTTTTTGTTCATCGATTTCTTTCCTGGCATTAACTGTCATCGTTTTCCACAGAATTACAGAGGTACTTTGAGTTAGAAATTTAATTTATTCCTTGACCAAGCTTGTAACTCAATTTACTCTGAACCGACTAATTTTCCTCATGGAAATTTATTGAAATCCCATTAATCCATTCCAGCCACCCAAAAACCACCACAATAGTTTTCATGTTTTGAAAAAAATTGCACTGTACTGAGATCTCGACTGCAGTAAATGGGGCAGGTCTGGCTCAAAAGCGATGGTTTTGATGCGCAAGATGTCACGCAGGTGGGAGTCATTTAGTCTTGTCCTCACGCGGTTCTTATTCATGTTCATGACTGAGAATGTCTTCTCACACAAGTATGTCGAGCCAAACAAGCTCAACATTTTCTTAGCAAATGTACGAATCTCTTGGAACCTGTCTTTATCCAGCTGCTGGTAAAAGTTGACGAGGGAGTTGTTGGTACCGGCTGCGACACTCTGTGTCACACTGCAGCTCAATGAGCTCCAGCTGCAGGTGGGCTGGAACGTCACTGAGATCCACGGAAACGGTTTGGCGCATAGAACTTTTTGGTGAATAATACAATGGAGTTTTGTAGCTTTACCTCCTTCTTCGCTTACTTTGTTACACACTAGGGTTGATAATCCACTGTGCTCGCCAACCATGGCAGGTGCGCCATCCGTAATAATCCCCGTGATTTTATTCCACTTTAATTTTATGTCATGTACGGCGGAACAAACAGAAGCAAATACATCTTTCCCTCTTGTTTGGTCCTTAAGGTTCTGGAGGTCAAATAGCTCTTCACGCATGTTCATTTCACTATCCACTCCGCTGTCGGATGCATCCGTGCTTTCGTCACAGGCTCACGAAAAAAGTTCAAACTCCACTCCTTCTGCGTCCAACTGTCTCTTAATATCAGAAGAAACTTCTTCGCTCCTTCGTGACACAGTGCTACGAGCCAGGAAAACATTGGCGAACTGTTGCTTTTTCTCAGGACAAATGTTGTCCACCATTTTCATCACGCAGTCTTTAATAAATTCACCCTCAGTAAAAGGTTTGCAGTGCTTGGCAATCAGCGTTGCCACCTCATAGCTTGCCTTTGTTGTATTTTCATTCGACTCACTGGCTCTTGTGAAAAAGTGTTGCTGTGCCGTTAAACCAGCTTCCAGTTGCTTCAATTTTTCACTGCGTTCGTTCCCAGTTAGCTTGTCGTAATTCGCATGTTCCGTCTGGTCGTACCTCTTTATATTGAACTCCTTGAACACAGCCACAGTCTCTTGGCAAATTAGACAGACGCAGTTGTTTGTAAACTCAGTGAAAAAATATTCAGACTTCCATTTGTCCTGGAAACGTCGGCCCTCGCTATCAACTTTCCTTTTCTTACTTCCAGTTGCCATTTTAGAAATGGGCAAAAAACAGATCATGCGCAAAACGGCCCCGCGAGATTTAAGCCACAAGTTTACTGCCATCCTGTGGTGAAATATAAAATTGCGCGTGTATTTTGTACTGCCAGGCCACATATTATTGGTTTTATGACAGAGGCTTCGGGCCAGTGGAAATATGAACACGGGCCGGATTTGGCCCGGGGGCCGGACTTTGGGCATGTCTGATCTAAAGAAATAAACTGGTTATCCATCCATCCATCCATTTTCTGAGCCTCACTAGGGTCGCGGGTGTGCTGGAGCCTATCCCAGCTGTCATCGGGCAGGAGGCAGGGTACACCCTGAACTGGTTGCCAGCCAATCGCAGGGCACATACAAACAAACAACATTCGCACTCACATTCACACCTACGGGCAATTTAGAGTCTCCAATTAATGCATGTTTTTGGGATGTGGGAGGAAACCGGAGTGCCCGGAGAAAACCCATGCAGGCACGGGGAGAACATGCAAACTCCACACAGGCGGCACCGGGAATTGAACCCCGCTCCTCAGAACTGTGAGGCTGACGCTCTAACCAGTCAGCCACCGTGCCTAAACTGGTTGTATGAAGTTTAATTACTGTACGTATTGTCGTATCCGTGTTTTGGATGTGTGCCATTAAGGCGTGTCCTAGTAAGTCAAGTCAGGAGCTGGACTCGAGTCGGCTATTTAGTCTGTGTGTGAGTCTCTGAGCGTGAGCTGTGCAAACAGCAGCTCCTTGCGAGTGTTCACGACTGTGGCTCTCCTTGTCCCACGCGCAAAGGCATTAGAGTCCCTTCATAGCGACACTTTTTATTCTGGTAACTTGAGCAGCAGCCTATCTGAAGCTCACTAAAATTTTCATTTATGTATGTCATCTTTCATGAACTGGAAAGTAGCATGCTAGCTAACAAACACGACGAATAAAAAATGTGTCTCCCGGTAGCTAAATGTCAGTGGAAATTTGGCAGTTCCAACTTGTAAAGCAAACCAAGACAGTCGCCGAATAGTTTTGCAGGAGTTTCTCATCCCATCGGTTCGGCTGCCAGTTTGGGTCAAAACGTAAATATTTGATAAACCCGTCTTGAGTCGATTCGTTTTAGCCGGCAGCCTTTTTTTCCCCCTCTGCCGCTGCTGCTGCTGCCATTTCACTTTAGTTTTCCCCTAAATTCCTCACGTCTTTTTCTCTGCATTGTCATTCCTCGCCGTGACAGTTGTGCACTGTCTGTGATGTTCTTTCTCTTGGGCTTCGACTCCAGCTAGTAAAAGACACATTGGGCATAAGTGGTGTATTTATTAAAAAAAAATAATAATCTTGAATTAATGAGACTGTTTCCGGGAGTTAAGCCTGAGTATTTTTAGCATCTGCACATTGGCGGATGAACAAAAGGGAAGAACATCCAGCGAACCAAACGCACGTCTTTGTGTGTCATTATCATACATAGCGTGTGTCCTGATTTGTGTGCGCTAATACCTTTTCATGCTGTCTTTTTTTATCTACCTCCGTGCCTTTCATTTGCCACCCAGCAAACGTGATTTATTTATGTCACGTCTTGCAACGCACATATCCGCCGCAAGCGCGACGCTCAAAACATGGTGCATGCGCTAGCTGGTAACTGCGGGCTAAACGCTAACAAGAAACCTTGTTGTTTAAGTGATGAGTGTAGTCGTCGCGTCATCGTTGTGCTACGCTAGTGCTAATGTATTCATACAGGGGACAATTGGCAGCATATTAATAAAAACCACTGTGCTTGTCAATCCAGCATTACAAAACATAACTAAAAACAGACGCACAACAAAAAAAACATAATACATTCCAGGATTTTTTCTGTTGCTTCAAATTACAGGCCAGGTAAGTACAATTTTTTTTAACCGAAACTTCTAACCCTAACCTTGGCTTGAAACCCTAAATCAAACTTGAAATTTGTTGTTGTACTGAGCAGCCAGGACACATTTTTGTCTCTAAGCTACCGCTAAACAAGTCTGCATTCTATCCGCACTTAAAACCCTAACCCTCCCTTGAAACACAAATTTGAAACCCTAACCTTGACTTGAACCATGACTTCAAACCCTAACTCTGAATTGAAACCCCAGTTTATTATTTTCTTGAGGTGTGCAGGTGTGCCGATCCGCAGACCCGCTGGCGGCTACTATCTCCTAGCGCTGGTGGGGTGGCGGAGGTGGCAGGTTCGCTGCTGCTTTTTAGAACAGCATTACCTTTAAATGGTGTCTGCGTGCCAGTTGAAAAGTCGGATCACATGTCGCAGAGTTGAAGTGTTTCGGTGGTATGAAAACACCCTTTTGCACAATTTCCACAAAACCACGCTCATCAAGGCTTCCACTTTTTAATGAAATTTGCCTCCTATCAGTCCTAGCAATGGTGTTTCATTCAATTCCTCCATTTTGGTAGCCAAGCTCTGACGTGTGGATCAGTGTAATCTGTGTACCGGGAAATCGTGCACTGACAGAGGTTCTGTGTTTTTTGGAGCACAAAATGCAATTAAAATGCGTTATTCTTTTAGCTCATGAAGTTGTTTAGAATCAATTAATTGCAATTAATACCTTAAAGTTACACTCCTAATTGTTTGGGGTTGTAGACATAGCTTGATCAGAATCAGAATCAGAATCATCTTTATTTGCCAAGTATGTCCAAAACACACAAGAAATTTGTCTCCGGTAGTTGGAGCCGCTCTAGTACAACAAACAGTCAATTTACAGAACACTTTGGAGACATAAAGACATTGACAAAAAAACAATTGTGCAAAAAGATGCAGAGTCCTCTAGCACTTAGAGCAGTTCGAACGACTAATATTGCAATAGTCCGGTGCAATGACCATTGTGCAAAGGGCGCTGAGACTTCAAGGAGTGTATGCGGTTTAAAGTGACAAGTAGTGCGATCATCTGGGACAATGTCGGTTGTGCAAATGTTACAGATACTCCTCAATCAGTGTGCAAATGGAGCAGATGCTACTCTGGCATGAGTGGCCAGTATATGCAAATAGTGCAGCATGCACTATGCAGCATAGTGCAGCTTGATGGCCTAACTTGAAACCCTAACATGCACAGTGTTGTACTGAGCAGCCAGGACCCTTCTTTTGTCACTACGCTAGGGCAACCCTTAACTTGGCTTGAAACTGTAACTTGAGACCCTCACCATAAATTTAAGCCCTAATTTGAAACCCTAAATTAAAACGCGAAGCCAAACATGTTGTACTGAGCACGACATTTTAATTGCTAATCTGTTGCTACAACGCCATAAGTAGAATTTCTGGCTTTCTGGCAGTTTGGTTAGGTAAAATGTGCGGCCACGTTGTACTGAGCAGCTGAGCCCCCTTTGTCGCTATGCTTCTGCTACATCAGTATATATATCACCTTTGTAATTTCTCATCTGTCATCGCTTCGTCCAAAAAAAAGCCATAGAAAAAGCACCTGTGGAGTTAATTCTGTTGCTGCTCACTTAGCTGAAGTCTGACAAATAGACGACTGACTGTGCCTTTCCCGCAGCGTGGCCGTAGGCGTGGGTTTCTACGGCAACAGCGAGACCAACGACGGCGTGTACCAGCTGACGTACTCGCTGTACAACGCCAACAACACGCTGGGCGGCGTGGACAGCCTGGTAGGTGCAATGTAGCGACAGAGCCTTTGCGTAAGCCACTTTTTTTGTGTATCAGACCTTTGCTAGCCTTGTTAGATAAACGTCATAAACACAAAAAAGTAAATAGGAGTGCATGTACTTTAAATTAGGCCGTTAATTAAGGTTTCGGTGCATTGATGTTTAACAGGCTGCTGCTGTTCTTAGTACTAGTCAGCACTTTTTTCTGCTTTTATTCTGTCATTCAAGGTCATTATTATCACAGCACTGGCCAATGCAGAAAACCTTTGAAAGCCTTATTTGAAACCCTAACACTGGTTTAAAATCATAGAGTGAACCCCTAATGTTGGCTTGGAACCCTACCCCAAATCTGATACCCTAAATTTAAACCTTAATCCTGGCTTGAAACCTTAACTTGAAACCCTAACCCTAAATTCAAACCCAAACATGATACTAATTTAAAACCCTAACCCTGGGTTGAAATTCTAATTTGCAACCCTAAACCAAATTTGAAACACTAAACCAGTTTGAAACCCAAATGTATTATCCCAATTTGAAGCCCTAACATTGTCTTGAAACCTTAAATTGAAACAGTAACTTGAAACTCAAACCCTTGCCTGAAGGCTTCACTTGAAACCCTATTGTATTTTATGCTTCACACCCTAATATGAAACCCTAACTTGAAACCCTAACCAAAACTTGAACCCTATGCCTTAAAACCCTAACCCAAACTTGAATATCTAAGTCTAACTTGAAACACTAATTTGAAACACCAACCCAAACTTGAAAACCTAGAGCACTGCAAAAAAACACCCTAACTGAAACTTGTAACCAGACTCCACGTTTTGGTCCACGCAGAGAACCTAACAACAAAACGCTGCTTGTCTGAATGCTTGCGAACGTGTGAACTCTATCCGACGCATAATTGGACGTGACGTTCTTTATTTCCGAATCCCAATGCTCGGTCCTTTCCTGAAGGCAGCGCATCGCACACATGCTTCTATAGACTGTTAAGAAGTGGTCTTCTTAGGCAGGACAAAGAGCCCAGTGTGCCGCGGTTCCCCTTCAGGAAACAAAACGCTTATAATGAGGATGGAAAAGGGAACAGTTCGGCGCTTCGACTGAAATTGGAGAATGGCCGGACTCCTTTTTAGAAGGGCTTTGAAGGAGGCAAGACCTTGATTAGCCACAGTCTGGAAGATATGCTGATGATGTGTTGAGGAACACACTCTCGCTTCGAAGTGAAGCCCAAAGATGGAGAGTGGCCAAAACAGGATGCATTTAATACTCTACAATGGAACCGGTGTGACATTTGGAACCACTACTAATATTAACTCCATGGTTTGGAGAGGACATGGCAGTCACTCGGTGGACTTGGGTCCATGTCAGGGATAAGGCGTTGGCCCCTTTGCAGAGCGCCCATCAAAGGCAAATCAATGCCGGCCGGCTCTTCTGTTCTGCCACTGATTTTGTGGAAAGGCAATATGGTTGCAGTCCATTGCTGTTTTAAGAGGCTCCTATTGTTCTTAACTATTATACCGCTTTTGCTTTTATTTTGTCATTCAAGGTTGCTACTGTCAAAGCATTGCCCAACAAATCACTGAATAGAACAAGCAAAACAACACCTCATTTCACAGACTAACCCTCTCTTTAAGCCATAAAATGAAACCCTAACCCTGACTTGAAAGCCAAACATGATGCCATAATTTGAAACCCTTATCTAAACTTGAAATCCTCACCTTGCCGTGAAACCCTTAATTAAATCTTCAACTTGAAACTGTCACTTTGGCTTGAAACATCAATTTGAAAACCTCTCCTAGGCTTGAACGACTGAACCTGGCTTTGAAATCCAAACCCCAATTTAAAACCCTAACTTTGTCTTTAACTCCTAATTCGGAACCCTTGCCTTGCCTTAAAAGCCTAATTTGAAAGGCAGTGTGAAAAAGGGGGCCTTGGGATGAATAATTCCCATTCTATTTTATACTTTTATATGTGCTTACAAGGTTTCTAGGCTAATTCTTGTACGTCAAAGAATCTGTGAAATGGAGGCAAAAGTACTCAGGTTAGTCATCGACAAATGTTGTAGCAATATTTTAACATATTATTGTTACCAGAATAAACACTAGAAAATGCCAGGTGTCATTTTTTAAATGATTCTTGCAAGAAAGAGGTGGAACTGCACAGAATGCAGTCTTCAAGGTCTTCTGTCACACCAGCTGCCTTGTTGTCAAAAACAAGATTCTTTACGGTTAAATGGAACACAATGTACAAATATAACCTTTGGCGGTGAGCCACATGCTGCTTGACCAAATATAAACAAATTTTCCGATCAGCGCCTGCTTTGCTAAGTTTCCATTACAATTGTATGTTTATAATGACAAAGCGGCTTAATGTGTCATGTGCGAAATAGGTGCACAAGCATCGAACTGTTGGCAGACATTATCGTCTGATCAGTGAGCACTGATACACTTCCTTTTCCAATTGTATGTCTGTGATCACAAAGCGGATCGTGTTTAGTGGCAGCAGTTGCGTGGTTAGTCCGAAGACTTTTTATATTGCATTCCATTCCTCCGCTCTGTATTTTGTTGCTCATTTCGAACTTTTTTTTTTCTACCTGTTTCCCTGTTTGCACTAAAAACTTTTTAAGGTTATATGGATCACTGCATACAAAAATAACTGGGCAATGAGCCCCATGCGGTTCACCAAGTCTAAAGACATTCTTACCTGATCCCTGATGTAGCAGTGGTGCATTCCCATTGCAATTGTATGTTTGTGATCCTCAGGAGGCTATGACAGCAGCTGCGGTGTTAGTTAGAAGACCTTGTACACGTCTTATCGTCTGCGCTGTATTTCCAGCGCAGACTTCTTGCTCACGAACCAGCGTCATCTTTGTGTCCTCCGTTTTAAAGCCTTCTCAGCGCTCCATCTCTGCTCCGAGGACAAGCTTTGCGGCCGCCCGACACAGACGAGCGGCGAAGAACGCGCGTGTTTCTGCTGTGCTTCATTTGCCGGCGACGAAGAGGGTTGCTATCTTTGAGTTACCGCACACCCGTGTTCCATTACATGCTCTGCCTTCCACATTAAACTTGAATTAAGGCCTGAGCACCTCGCCATGTTTATTATATTCTTGTGACAAAATAATCACCTTTTTGGGGAATTCATCATGACCCTCCCCCCTAAACTAACTCTGTAGTGCTCAGTAGTTAGAAAATGTAGCCCCGCAACAATGGTTTCATCTGTAGACAGGAAATTGGGTGGACAAAAAGACCTTTCAAGGACCCATGAACGAAATTTGGACATTTTGGTGTGAACTTTGATGTACTCCGACAAGGGAATTTGCCCAAATGAACCCCAACCGGAAGCAGGTATAAAACCAGATGGATGGGCAACACTACAGTTTTTGCCTATGCCATTTTATGTGGGATTTCATCAAGGCTTTCCCATGAAAAAGAGGATGCGAGGGTATTAATTAAGTTTGTTGTTGGGAAGCTAAGACGTGGTACCAGGACATCTCCTTTCATCTTAAATCTTCAACTTTCGTACTGTATTTTTTTCCCCCCAGCCGAACCGCACGAGGCAGCAAATTTTCAGTTCCAGCCAGCTTCACTGTATGCGTCACATGTCAGCTTGTCTTCTTTGTTTGTTTACAGCTTGTAGAGATTAAAATCACAGCGTCGAATTGCTTTGTGGCCCGACCTAACACACAGCCAATTACTGTTTCAACCACCACGCTCGAATGGAATCCACTGGGAAAATCATATCTGGGCTCCATCGGCGTGGATCACGTACAGTATAGGATTGCTGCTCTCTCTCCACCCACTCCACTTGTATGACGATTGTGTTGTCTTGCCTAAATAGTGGCGATTTGTAGATCTTTGAATGCAGTAAACAATGGGAAACACCAAGACTTACCTTTCTACTGTAGTGTATCACTTAGAAGGTTTTCTAGCACTAGTGCTTCAGCTGCTGTCACACTCGACATCAAGCCACCTCATGATCATAGCAGCCTGCTCTGGTACATTTCCGTCACAATTGTATGTTTATGATCAGGAAGTGGCTCGTGTTTAGTATAACTGTTAGTCAGGAGACCTTGAATTTGCTCTGTACAATTGGAATTGGACGAACAATTTCGGATAAAATGTGCCCAATGATTGTTGATTTTTCAGCGTCGTCGTCTCCTTTCGGGAGGCTGCACGATGAAAATAGCAACTAATCTCTCACGCAACAATACGACTGGCCTCTCCATTAGGCGCTAAGCACCCACTGCTGAAGGGGAGCATTTATTAGCCTTTTCAATTATCATGTCTCGCCATTTCCTCGTAAACAAGCTTTCCCTCCAAGCAAAGTCAGGCGCTATAATTAAAGACCTGGAAGCGCTCGTGCCGAGTAAATTCGGCAGTTTGCCGTTATCCTCAGAGGCTTGATTAACCGCCGGTTCAAACCAGTAAACACAATATCAGTCTCGCTCTTGCTGCGTGTGGTCAAATAATAATGTCTGGTGAAGCAGCATGTGACTCAGCTGTAGTTTTATACTAAACATGGGTCCACCTCGTGATCACAAACATACAATTGTGACAGAAATGTATTTGAGAAAGACCAATATGGGCTTTTCAGGGCCGATACCGATTATTAGTACTCAAGGAGGCTGATATCCGATATTTTGAGCCGATATATGTTTGCTGTTAAAGGAAAAATATTGGCATAAACATTTTGAATAATACTAACTAAAACTAATACTTGGTTTTAAATGCATTTCAACATATGTGTATTAAATAGATTTTCAGATTTGCAACATTTTATTTATTTATTTATTTTAATTTTTTACTTGGACAGGTGGTATCTTTGTTTTATAATTCTAACAAATAGTGCAGGGAACGCCCACACTCTTGTAAAGTTAAATGAAAACTTAAACAAATGAATAACTCCCTAAAGGTTTCTTCAGTCAATAAAGTTTTCCAAAATTTCAATATAACTGAAATGTTCATATTCAGTTATCTTTTTTTAAGTGAAAACAAAAAACAACAAGTGCAGGGAGTTCCCAGGGTTATACATTAATTGTTACCTAAGGTTAACGAAATAAATATAGTTCACTGAAGTTTACCTAGTTTTAAATTGATTTTTTACCGGCCGTCGGATTTTTATAAAAGGCCGATGCCGATATGTGTCAAATATGATATGTGCCGAATATCAGCTGCGATAATCACCCTGGCCGATATCACAGCAGGCTGCTTGCTACATCTGATCAGATAATGTCTCACGAAGCAGGTTGTGGCTCAGCTGCTGTCACACTTAAATGGAGCATGAGCAGAAATATACAATAGTTTACGGTCAGTTGGAACAGAGAGAACAAGAAAACAAGCAATGAGCCACATGCTGCTTCACCAAGACTTTTGCAGAGCTGCTCTGCAACAGTTCCATCACAATTGTATGTTTGTCGTGTCACAGCAGCTGCAATGTCATCTTCTAATGCT
The DNA here is from genome assembly GCF_024500275.1 of Phycodurus eques. Lineage (NCBI taxonomy): Eukaryota > Metazoa > Chordata > Actinopteri > Syngnathiformes > Syngnathidae > Phycodurus > Phycodurus eques. Next base: position 9,698,103 of record NC_084543.1, on the reverse strand, counting down.
ATTCCAAATTTGACAAAATGTTTTGGGAAAAGTGTACCTTTAAAGTTGCACTTGTTTTTTGCGACATTCATTCAAGCAGCAATTCTATAAGTTTTTTTTTTTTTTTTTTAATGGGACGGATTACGATGCAATTTGTTACGGTATCTATCAAGAGGTAAAGGAAGTGAACAAAAATGCTAACAATGACGCATCTTACCGTGATGTTTTTTTTTTTTTGCGTTGTGAGCTGCAGGTGAGCACCACTATGGGCAACATGAAGAGTGGCCTGCACCAGCACCTGGCCCGGCTGGACGAGATCTTCGCCACGCGCGGCGACTACGTGCAGACGCTGCAGTTCATGCAGCAGATGGCCGACAACGTCATCAAGCAGCTGGTGGGCCTGCCGGACTGGGCCCAGGCCGACATGGACCTGGCGTCCGTGGCCAAGATGGCGGCCAGCGTGGAGTACTACAGGTGAGCAATATTTGAACCCCAACTTGAGATCGTAACCCTGGCTTGAAACCCTAAATGGAAACTCTGAACCCAAGCTTGCAAAACTCTAACCCAGACCAGATACCCTCACGCAGACTAGAAACTCAAATTTGAAACCCTAACTTAAAACTGTAACCCTAACTTGAAACTCTGCACCCAAGCTTGTAAAATCTAAATTTGAAATTCTAACTTGTAACCCTAACCCTGGTTTGAAACATTTTCTGGAAACCCGAACTAAATCTTGAAGTCCGAGACAAGATTAAAAAAGCCTAATTTGAAACCTTTGTTTGAAACCCTAACACTGGATTGAAACCTCACTATGAACACCTAACTCAGACTTGAAACTGAAATTTGAAACCCCAACCCTGGCTTGAAACCAGAAATTTAAACCCTAAGCCATGTTTGAAACCGTAACTCGCGCTTGAAATTCTACTTTGAAACCGTAATCAAAGCTTGAAACTCCACTTGGACACACTCACCAAATCTTGAAATCCTAACCCAGACGAGAAAACCTAATTTGAGACCCTTGTTTGAAAACCCTCACCCTGGTTTGAACCCTCCTTGGAACCCAAATACCAGGTTTGGTACCCTAACCCTGACTTGAAACCCTTTTGTGAACCCCTTAACACACTTGAAACCCGAATTTTATACCTCAAACCTGTCTTGAAAACCTTAATTTGAAACGCGAACCCTAATCAAAATTTGAAACCCTAATCCTTGTAACCTTAACCCAAGCTTGAAACCCTAACCCAGACTTGAAACCCAAATTCGATACCCTAAGTCAGGTTTGAAACCTAAATCCTAGCTTCAAACACTAACCTCATTGAAAACCCGGGTGTAAAACCTCAACGTTGACTTGAAATTATAATTTGCAAGTATAAAACAAAACAAAAAGAAAATTGGTGAATGTGATGATGGCATTATAATACTCTAATAAGTAATTTTTGCTTTTTCGCCTACATGTACCTCAGAGTTAAGAAGTTAAACATATTTAACTGCTCAGCAAATGTGCGCCTATATTGGATCGTGTGTTAGAGGTGTTAGCATGCTATTCTCGTTTTTGACTCCCAGGTGGCTGGCCTACCTGCTGCTCCTCATCCTTGACCTCATCATCTGCCTACTGGCTTGTCTGGGACTCGCCAAGCAGTCTCGCTGGCTGCTCACCACGTAAGTGAAGTGCCGTGCACTTTGTTCTGAAACTGTCCTGAAGTAAAAGATGTCGATTAGCGTATGAAGTACTAAATCCCATTCTGAGTTGTACATTGTACGAGGCGTACTCTTCACAGGAGACGCCTGGGACACATTTAATCAGCAGCCCACATGTTCACCCGCTGAATCCAATGAGCGTAACACTGACACCACGCTCCATTTTACCCCCGAATCAAATTTGACGTGATCCCGTTTTGCATTTAAATGGACACACTGACAACAAGCAATCAATGCAATCACTCAATAACTTCCTCACGCTACACTGCAGACTGCTAAGGAAGTCACAAATTTCTAATTTGAAACATAACTTGAAACACTCTTTTCAAACCCTAACCTTAATTTGAAACCCCACCATGAAGCCTTTTCGAGAGACCCTCCATTGAACGCCCATCCCAGTCTTGACACTCTAATTTGAAACCTTACGTTGAACCTCAACTTTGAACCCCTATACTGGGCTTTGAAATCCTAATTTGGAACACTAACTTGAAACAGTCATTTGAAACCCTAAACCTGGTTTGAAACCCTACTACGAAATACTAACTTGAATCCTTCTTTAAACTACTATCACAGGCTTGAAAACCCAATTTGAAACCTTAACTTCAAACCTAAACCCTGACCTTGCACCCTACTTTTGAAACCCTAACTCAGGTTTGAAACCCTACTCTGAAACCCCAACCCTTTTATCACCATTTAGCGTGCCTCTTCATTGGGTGCAAAGCATTTTCTCCATTTTCCTGTTTATTGGTCTGGGACACGACATATCTCTCTGCTGCAATCGCTGATGTTGGCTGGAGACAGCGGGAGCTAGGTTTACACCCATCAATTAGCCTCTAGCTAGCAGCGCACGTAACTGATTTGCCGACGTGCGGGGCTTGCCTCCTCGGGGAGAGAGTTCACGGGGGCGTAAAACCCACCGGAACGTCCGTCCATCCAGCCGTGCATCGCCCTGTCGCCCTCAATCGCTCAGCAAATCGGCTACGCTCGCCCTACTAACCACAACAACACACAGACCGCCACCCCACTTCAACCCGCATTTAGCTCCGAGCCCCTTTGTCAAGACGTCTCATGGAATGCTCTTTTTTTCGACTAGAGTGGAATTCATGAGCAAAGGACTCTCTGGGCTGGGGACTGACTGTGTGTTAGCACCACTAGTTAACAAGCTAATTTCCACTCCAACAGTCTCACTACCACTACTTTGACCTCGAGCAATCCTCTGATGTTTCATGTTTTAATAGGCCTTTCACTTGCTGAGTGTTTGTCACGATGAGATCATCATTTGTCCTGTAGGGTTCAGCGAACAGCTGCGTTTCTTTTTTATCATTATTTTGACAACCTGGCCAGTGACATCATTGTTTCAACCCCTTTGGGTGGTGACACACAGATTCAATTTAGATTAGATTTACGATAGTATTCTTCTGTTTGTCAAGTGACCATTAATTAATTCCGATTAATGAGTTACAGAAAAAAAAATAAGGCATTTAAGCAAACTTTTATGAAGACGGAAACACTTCAAAGCCCATGCTATGGCCTTCATGCAAAACATGGTTAGGTTTTAAATTAGGATTTCAAGTCAGGGTTTCTAGCTTGGGTTAGAGTTCCACATGAGGGTTTGGTTTTTAAGTATGGTCCCAATCCAAGGTAGGACTGTATTGTCCCTGAAATGCAGCTTTCTTGGAAGTTATAGGCTCTTCTTCTTCAGTCTCATCATTTGGCCTTTTCTCCTCGCTGAAGCTCTCCTAAGACATTTGGTTTATAATATTTCTTGTTAGTTTTTTTAAAATATATAGAGTAGCCCGCAAGATTCCTGGTGGTTCGAGACAGCTGTTCAAATGTATCAAAATGCACTTGCCTATGAATTGAAAATACAGTGATGAAAAATAAAATAAAATAAATAATAATAATAATAATGCATTACACTTATGTAGTGCGTTTCATGATACTCAAAGACGCTTTATAATTGCACACATTATTCACTCACTCCACAGTCACACCCTGGTGCTGGTAGGCTACTTACGTACCCAAAGCTGCCCTGGGGGAGTCTGACGGAAGCGTGGCTGCCATTCTGCGCCTACTGCCCCCTCCGGCCACCAACAAACATATCTTAGGGTGTCCAAAATTGGGTGCTTAGAATTCTTAAGCTTCCTTTTTTTTAAAGGTTTCACGAATGCTTGAAATTGGGATGAAGTGGGTAATAAACTAGAAATCGGAAATAACATCATCCTGCACATAAAACGTGTTTTCAAAACCATTTTCAAGCTCTGTATTTGAATGTGATCATTTTGAGTATGTCTAAATGTGTTTGTGTGCTCCGTCAGGATGATGCTGTGTGGGGTGCTGACGTTGATACTCAGCTGGGCATCGCTAGGAGCTGAACTGGCCGCCGCTGTGGTGAGTTGCCCAGTATGCCGTCTGCTACAAGTTTAGTTTGGAGTTTATCTATTTAATTAATAATAAAAACAAATCTAATAATTTTTATTTTCCTGCTGCTGTTTAATGCTACGTGTGGGCGAGTGTGGGATTCATGCGTAACCACGGAAACGAGCCAGAAGAGATGGCACTGTTCGTTTGACAATGAGGGAAAGATCTTCTTAGTGAAACGTGCACGTTCACAGTAGCTCACCGCGTTGCCATGGTAGTGTGCTCATCAACTCCACATGCTAATTGTCGATTTGCACTACAGACATGAAGCATAGTACACGGTGCAGATCTGGAAAAGGGATTTTTGGTAGCGTACTAGAGTTAGTGTTTTAAAGTAGGATTTAAAGTAGTGGTTGTGGTTTCAAGTAAGATTTCAAGCCATAGTCAAAGCCTTGGTTGTAGTTTCAAGTTAAAGTTTTAACTAAGCCAAGGTTGGGATTTCCAAGTAGGGTTTTCAAGCCAGCTGTTAAGGTTTCAAGTTTAGGTTTCAAGCTAGAGTTAAAGTCGTGCGCAAAAATATGGGCACCCCTGTGGTTTTCAAATTAGGGTCTCAAGCCAGAGTTGGGTTTTTAATTCTGCTTTCATGTTTCAAGAATGCATTAAGGTAACAAATTAGGGGGTTTATTTAGTTTTACAAGTCAGGGTTAGGCTTTCATCGTAGGGTTTCAAGCCTGGATTGGGGTTTCAAGTTAAGGTTTGAAGACATGCTTAGTATTTCAAAGTACAGTTTTAAGACATGGTTAATGTTTCAAATTAGGTTTTCAAGTTAGGGTTTCAAGCCAGGGTCAGTGCTCCAAATGAGGTTTTCAATTCTGGGATGGGGTTTAGTGTTAAGGCTTCAACTTTTAAAGTAGCCTGTTCCTGGGTTGTGGTTTCAAGTTACGGTTTCAAGCCAGTGTTAGTTGTTCAAAGAGGGGTGTCAAGCCAGAGTTAGAGTTTGAGTGCATTTGACAGAGCTGTGTGTTATTTTTAGGGCACCAGCGACTTCTGCGTGGCGCCTGACAAGTTCATCATGAGTCAAATCAAAGGTGTCATCGGCACAGGTACGACAAGTGATAACAATGAGTCACCACCAGCCACAAAACCTCCGTCTTAAAAATGATGACTCATCCTTTTGTTTGTTTGCAGATATCGTTCAATACTACGTTTACTGCAACCAAACGCTGACCAACCCTTACCAGCAGGTACACTTAATAGTAATAATAATAATAACACTAACATATTTCATAATCAAAATATTAGAAACAGCTTTCAGTATGAAGCAATGTTGTAACAGAATCGAACAGGTGTACCTAATGTGACCATCGCACGCCAACGTATTTTCCTTTTGTTCACTTTTCCCATCAAAAAGTGTAGCAAACTGTCGCAAGAACAAAGTTTAAGGTTCAAAGTGAAACAACACAGAAAGTCACTGATTGGCTCACGGTCAAGGCACAAGCTCCGCCTCTTTCTCACTAGTATTCTGATTTTTTTTAGTCTCTCTTTTGTCAGGGTGAACAGGCGTTGAAAGGTTAGGTTCAGGTTTAGGGGTTTAAATTAGGGTTTCCAAATAGGGTGTTAAATTGGGATTATGGTTTCAAAGTTGGGTTTCAAGACAGGCTGAGGAGTTCAAGTGAGAGTTTCAATGTAGGGTTTCAAGTGAGGGTTAGCGTTTAAAAGTAGTTAAAGCCAAAATTAGGGTTTCAAGATAGGGTTAGAGTTTTAAGCAAGGTTTAGGATTTTAAGCCAGGTTTGGGTATTCAGACAAGGTTTGGGGTTTAAAGTAGGGGTTTCAGGTAGGGTTGGTTTAAAGGGTTTCAAGCCAGTTATTTATTTACATTTTAATGTACATTGTCCCTTTATAACGAATAAAGGAAAATTAAATAAAGAAAGTAAAAGAAAGAAGGAAACAAAAATACCCTGCTACTGACTGGCGACCAGTTCAGGGTGTAGTCTGGCTTTCGCCCGAAGTCAACTGTGATAGGCTCAAGCTCAATTTAGAGTCTTCAATCAACCCACCACGCATGTTTTTGGGATGTGGGAGGAAACCGGAGTGCCCGGAGAAAACCCACCCAGGCACGGAAAGAACATGCAAAGTCCACGCAGGCGGGCCGGGATTTCAACCCCTTGAGGCAGAATTACTAACCAGTCGTCAACCGTGCCGGCAAACTGGGATTTTGGACGGGGGGAAAAAAAGGGAAAAAAAAGAAAACAGTGATTTGCGAATCATTTTCAATCAAAAGACAAGATATTTAATGTTCAATCTGATGAATGCTATTGTTGTTTTGCAAATATTCTCTCATCTTGAATATGATACCTGCAACACATTCCAAAAAAGCTGGGAGAGGGGTTACAAAAGACTGGGAAAGATCAGGAATGCTCAAAAAACACCTCTTTGTAATATTCCATAGGTGACCAGGTTAATTGGAAACAGGTGAATGTCATGATTGGGTATAAAAGGAGCATCCCCGAAAGGCTCAGTTGTTCACAGTGAAGGGCTGGGGCGAGGTTCACCACTGTGTGAACAATTGCGTGAGCAAATAGTCCAGCAGTTTAAGAACAACATTTCTCATTGTACAGTTGCAAGGAATTTAGGGATCTCATCATCTACGGTCCATAATATCATCAAAAGATTCAGAGAATCTGGATAAGTCTCTGCATGTTCGCGGCAAGGCTGAAAACCAACATGGAATGCCCGTAAACTTCGATCCCTCAAGCTGCACTGCATTAAAAACCGGCATCATTCTGTAAAGGTTGTTGCCTGTATGTGGGCTCAGGAACTCTTCAGAAAATCATGTATGTCGGTCGCTACATCTAAAAATGCAAGTGTAAAGTCCACCTTGCAAAGCGAAAACCAGTAACACCCAGAAACGCCGCTGGCTTCTCTCAAGCTCATCTGAGACGGATTGACGAAAAGTGGAAAAGTGTCCTGTGATCTGCCGAGTCCACATTTCAAATGTTTTTTAGAAATCATGGACATTGTGTCCTGCGGGCCAAAGAGGAAAAGGACCATCTGGATTGATGTCAGAGAAAAGTTCAAAAGCCAGCATCTGTGATGGTATTGGGAGTGTGTTAGTGCCCATGGCATGGGTAACTTGCACATCTGTGTATGCACAAACACTGAAAGGTAAATACAGGTTTTGGAGAAACATATGCTGCCATCCAAGCAACATCTTTTTGTGGGACGTCCCTGCTTATATCAGCAAGACATTGCCAAGCCGCATTCTGCACGCATTACAACAGCGTGGCTTCGTAGTAAAAAGGCGTGAGTACAAGACCGGCCTGGCAGCAGTCCAGACCTGTCTCCCATTGAAAATGTGTGGCGCATTATGAAGTGCAAAATACGACAACAGAGACACAGGACTGTTGAGCCACTGAAGTTGTACATCAAGCAAGAATGGGGAAGAATTCAACTTTCAAAGCTTTAACAATTAGTGTCCTCAGTTCCCAAATGCTTATTGAGTGTTGTTAAAAGGAAAGGTGATGATGTAACACAGCGGTAAACATGTCCCTGTCCCAGCTTTTTTTGGAACTTGTTGCAGGTAAATGAGTGAATGTATGCAAAAAAGAAAAAAAAAGTTTATCAGTTTGAATATTAAATATCTTGTCTTTGTAGTGTATTGAATTGAATATTGGTTCAAAAGGATTTGCAAATCATTGGATTGTTTTTATTTACATTTTTCACAAGTCCCAACTTCATTGGAAATGGGGTTTGTAAATTATTCTGCTTCTTCTGTCCTCTGGTGGTGAAAATGTAGACTTACACCCTTCCCCAACAAGATAAGAGCAAGAGAAGTAAAAATTGGTGTTATTATCTTCCTCATAAGTCATCCATCAAGTGTCCTAAACGTTAACTGTAGTTTGTTTGCACAAATATATCATACCAATACTGACTGCTGCACCCTTTATTGAGAAAAGGAGCAAACATGCAATCTGGTGTATTTTTTTTCAATTGGTGTCCTGTAATGACTTAATGTTATATTGATCTCAACTGTATACATGGTTTACTCTTCACTCTCACTGGCAGCCACTTATTTTTATTCAGTATCAAAATGTTAATATTCATTTTCAACATCAAAGTAAGGTTTCAAACAGGGATTTGGGTTTCAAAGTATGGGTTGAAGCCAGGGTCAGGATTTAAAATTAGAGTTTCAAGACGAGGGTAGGGTTTCTCACAAGATTTAGGGTTTCAAGCTAGGCATGTGGTTCTAGTGAGAGTTTTACAGTAGGGTTGCAAGCCTGAGTTAGAGTTTTAAACAAGCGTTCTTGTGATTTCCAAGTCAGGGTTAGTGTTTAGAAAAATTGTTTTAAGGCAAGGTTACTATTTTACAGTAGGGTTTTAAACCAGGGTTAAGGTTTCAAATGATTTATTTAAGACAGGCGTAGTGGTTGAAGTTAGTGTTTCAAAGGGGAGTTAGGTTTTTGAGTTAGGGTTTCAAGATATGGTTTTAAGTCAGGGTTATGGTTTTAGAGTAGGGTTTCAATTCAGGATAAGGAGTTCAAGTTAAGTTATCAAAACAGGGTTTTAAACCAGGTTTATGTTGTCAGAGTTGGTCTAAAGCCAGGATTAAGGTTTCAAGTCAGGCTTTCATACCTTTGAAGTGTGGGTTAGGGTTTCAAGTGATGGTTCAATGCTATTAAAATGACACATTGTATGTTATTCTGTTGACTAATCCTCAACTCTTCTATTGCAGCCTCTGACGCTTTTCCAGAGATCTCTGACCACCATGCAGATACAGATCCAGGGTTTGCTGCAGTTCGCCGTGCCGCTATTCCCTACAGCGGAGGTATCATTCACACACACCACACGCACACACACATGCACAAACACACACACACACACACACACATATCTGGCATCAGCAGTGTTGTCTTTGTCCGCGCAGAGAGACCTGGTGGGCATCCAGCGTGTTCTCAACTCGTCTGAGGCCAGTCTGCACCAGTTGACAGCACTGTTAGACTGCAGGGGGCTCAACAAGGTACAATAACAACAACGCTAACAAAAAGCAGGAGAGCAGCACATATGACGTAACCACTTGCGTATGCAGGACTACCTGGATGCTATGGTGGGCGTGTGTTACGACGGCGTGGAGGGCGTGCTCTACCTGTGCCTCTTCTCCGTTCTGGCGGCTTGTGCCTTCACTATCATGCTCTGCGCCATCCCTAGAGCGTGGAGACAGATAGCCAGCAGGTCAGTGTGCTGTCCAAATGTCTTTCCACAGAGTCAAAATGTAGTCCTCAGTTTTGTATTTATGATATTATTAAAGTAATCCCTCCTCTCCAATTATTCATGATAGGTGTCACCTTGCATTGTAGCAATGAGCACATAGTCTGGAAATGATCAGAGAACGTGACATACATTTGAATCTAAAAATAGTTACGCACAGAAACATGAGCACGCAATGTATCTTTAATCATATGAATAAAGTCACCTGCTTGTGCAATAGAAAGAATCGGAATCCTCTTTATCTCAAAAACACACAAGGAATTTGTCTCCGGTTAGTTGGAGCCGCTCTAGTATAACGATAGACAGCCATTTTGACAGTACTGTAAATACTTTGAGACATAAAAACATACTATGAGACTCAAGAAATAGTCCACGGCATACTCAGTCATGCACAGGCTCATGCGTGTGCAAAGTACTGTAGATGTGAAACTATTATTGGGATCCTCTCCTCAGTTATTCATGATAACCGCCACTTTGCACAATGAGAATAAGCAGAATGTCTAGAAATAATCCACAGAGTCAAAAAAATTTTTTCATAACATACTCAGGCACATGCTTGCGTGCAGTATACGTGTTTTATGATTAATGCGATTGTTGCTCTCGACAGTTATTCATGATAAGAGCCACCTTGCACAATAAACACGAATCAGGAATAAACACAATGACTAGATATATTCCACACAACTAGTAATACAGTAGTCAGAAAATAGTTCACGGCATGCTCCGACGCATAAGGATAAATGCGTGCATGATTGTTTGAATGTTACATGATTAATGCCATTTCAGCTCTTGCCAGTTATTCATAATAATCACTGCCTTGCAAAATAGAAATAAACACAATGACTAGAAATAATCCATCCATCCATTTTCTGAGCCGCTTCCTCACTAGGGTCGCGGGAGTGCTGGAGCCTATCCCAGCTGTCATCGGGCAGGAGGCGGGGTACACCCTGAACTGGTTGCCAGCCAATCGCTGGGCACATAGACACAAACAACCATTCGCACTCACAGTCATGCCTACGGGCAATTTAGAGTCTCCAATTAATGCATGTTTTTGGGATGTGGGAGGAAACCGGAGTGCCCGGAGAAAACCCACGCAGGCACGGGGAGAACATGCAAACTCCACACAGGCGGGGACGGGGATTGAACCCCGCACCTCAGAACTGTGAGGCTGACGCTCGAACCAGTCGGCCACCGTGCCGCCTAGAAATAATCCACATAATAAAACTAATTATCCACAGCACTCTCGGTCTTAGACTGGCACATGCTCAAGCAAAGTACTGTAAATCTCCTATGATTAATGCGAATGATCCTTAAATTGGTTATTGATGATAACCTCCACCTTGCACAATAGAAATAAACACAACAATTGAAAATAATCCACAAAGTCGGGAAAGTTTCAGTAATAAACTGTGTAAACCATTTGCCCCCCTCATTGGATATTATGAACGAGTTGACAGGCTGCTAACTAAATGCCGCCCCTCCGCCTGCCGCCACCCTCAGCGAGCAGGACTACGACGACATAGACGAGGAGGATCCCTTCAACCCTCGGCGCAACCGAATGGGGTCGCAGAACCAGAACCACACCACTGTGCACAGCTTCTGCAGCTACAGCAGCAGCATGGGCAGCCAGAACAGCCTGCAGCCCCCCGCACCTCCACTCTCCAACGCCCCCATGGGCGACTATATGTGAGGACATCAAGCTCGTCTACGTTGTCGATGATGCTGATGTTCTTTGACTCGTCTTGCTTTTTCTCAGGAACCAGGCGGCTCTGTTCGGAGGGAATCCTCGCTACGAGAACGTCCCTCTGATTGGACGAGGCTCGCCGCCACCGTCGGTAGGTCGAGTCCTTTGTGTGAGCATCATTTAATCTCCAAACATAAAACAGCAATTTAGGAAATCATCCCATATGGTGAAGTGTTTGAATGCTTTAAAATTCAGTGAGACCTCTACTTTTTTTTTTTTTTTTTTTTTTTAACCGGAATTATCACTTGTTGTTAGGCGAGCTTTGTGCACTCCCAATGCCTGCCAAGCTCCGCCACCTTGCAAAATACAAATAGACATCACAACTAGAGATAATCATCCACATAATCCACACAGAATAAAAATAATCCACGCCATGCTCGGTCACTCAATTTACATGTATGAGGAATGCAATTGCTCCCGTTGTCGGTTATTCATGACACTCACCACTTTACACAAAAGAAATATACAAGACGACTAGAGATAATCCACAGAGTTAAAAAATAGTCCAAGATACATTTGTTCATGTAATGTACGCATCATGTGATGAGTTCCATCGCTCTTCTCGCCAGTTATTCATGGTAACCGCCACCTTGCACAATAGAAATAAACATAATGATTAGAAATAATCCAAAGTAAAATTGTACACCCTTATAACTTGTTGGTTGGCAGTAAAAAAATTTATCAAGTGCCGCCACATTGCACAATAGAAATAAACACCACGCCGAGAAAAGATCCAGAAAATCAGGGATGTTGCAGTGATGCAGTTGTACATTTTTGTCACTTGTTGCTAGGCAGAATTCATTATCTATCTATCTATCTATCTATCTATCTATCTATCTATCTATCTATCTATCTATCTATCTATCTATCTATCTAATCTAATCTAATCTAATATATATCCTTGCACAATAGAAATAAACCCACGACATGAAATAATCTACTGTCAAAAAATTGTCATATGAGGAATGTAATAGCGCCTCTCGCAGGCTAATCATAATAATCGCCTCCTTGCACAACAGAAATAAACACAACTAGAAATAATCCACAAAATCAGGGAAATTGCAGCAATAAAGTTGTGCACTGTTGTCACTTGTTGCTTGGGAGAACTTATGCAACGCCATTGCCCGGTACAAAAATCTTCCTGTTAAGATATGCCACATTACACACTAAGAAATAAGGTTTTTCGATGTATTATTTCGTACTTTTCCTCTTTGCTGTGTAAGTGTATGCTGACATATGGAGCAGAGGGGAAGTAACGCGGTTAATATTTCATGGCGACGTGAACATCGTTTAGCGACAAACTCCCCCGGGAGATGACGACGATGTGGGCAACGCACGTTTCGTTTCGTTTCTTTATTTATTTATATTTCTTTTGGGACCTTCAAAGGACCCTCCTCGTTTGGACAGAAATAGCAATGCTGGTTCCATTTTCATATCCATTATGTTTGTTTTAAGGAGAAAAAAGTTAATTTTCCATTTTCTTTCCTCTTTAAATAATGTTTCTCTTGATGCCGTTTTGCTTTGCTGCTTCTGTCAATAAAGTTGAATTCATTTCTCTCCCATGCTTCAAACTGTGCAGCTGTGTGTTTGTTGCTTTTTGGCTAACAGCTTTTTAATTATTTTATTTTATTGCTCGTTTGTCCGTCATGTCTCTTCTTCTTTTATTTCAATCAAATTTTGAAGATATACTCTCAGCCGTATAGAAGCCGAGTAAGTCTTGTTTTCTTGCAACTCTTCCATCCCATCTCTCACTTTCCCCAAACACATTTTCCCCACTTACATGGCCACCGGGGGTGTGTGGGGGGTGGGGGGGGGGCTTTAGTTTGTGTACTGTCTTGCATGACTGTCTTGCAATTTCAGCTTGATGAATTGAATTTTTTTTGTCTGTATACAGTATTATTATTATGATGATGAATTTGTGAGATTTGACTTAGACTACTACTTAAATACTGACACAAAATTTTACTGCATGCCTTAAATGGGAAATAAAGTAGCGTCATCTGGTGGAAAATATGCAATTTAAATGTAGAAAGCCCATTGTCTAAATTGAAACATTCAGGCTTTCATTAGTTTGTTGTGTTATGGTTAATTTGGGCGCGATGCGATGTTTTGTGTGTGTGTACCTTTCCCATATTAGGCAAAATAGTTGTTTTGTTAATTTATTCATTTTTATTTCCTCCAGCAGATTTCAACCAACAAAAATAATTGTTTTTAAATTTAAAAATTATTATTTAAATGAGAGTTTATATTATATGTTAAAATGTTAGAAATGTATTATCCTATTATATTAATTATATTAAGTATATCCTCTGAAAAAAATATATTTTCATTTTTATTTCCTGCAGCAGGTGTCAACAAAGAATGACATTTGAAAATTAAACGTCAGGTCATATATATTATATATGAAAATTAAGAAATTAGGCGGCACATCTGCCTCACAGTTCTGAGGACCGGGGTTCAAATCCCAGCCCCGACTGTGTGGAGTTTGCATGTTCTCCCCGTGCCTGCGTGGGTTTTCTCCGGGCACTCCGGTTTCTTCCCACATCCCCAAAAAATTAATGGTAGGTTAATTGACAACTCTAAATTGCCCGTAGGTGTGAATGTGACCAGTCGCCCACCATGCCGCTCAAATTTCATTAATTATTTTAAATTATATCCAATGCAAAAATGGCTCTAATAAAAAAAAAAAACGAAAGTAATAATATGCCTTTTTCATTTTTCATTATATTAATTCTAGTTATGACTTAATTTGTATACCATTTTCTTTTATTTCAATTTCCAATGAATTTGTTGTTTTTAAAAAATTTGTGTATTATGCTAATTTATTTATGAATGTATTCTTTTTTTAAATTCCTACAGCAGGGTCAACAAAGACCTGTATAGGAGCTCTAAAACTAACTGTCATGACACTGTATATATGATATAAAAACAATTATTTGAATTAATTAAAGACCATTAATTAACTTTAAATAGTATTAGTTACTGTATATCCTCTGTGTTTTTGTCATTTTTGTAGCATTTTCTTAATCTCAATTGCCAGTTTGTTTGTTTGTTTTTTTATTTATCTAGCTATGCCATATTTGGCTCATTTAATGAATTTTAAATGAATATTCCCCTGGCAAATTCAATCTATTCTCATTCCAAGCAGACAAAAAAAGTGGTTTGATTTAAAAAAAATATATATATATATGTATTTTTTATTTTTTATTTTTTTTAAATGGAATGGCACAAAATTCCTCTTGAAGCAGTCTCACCTCCGTCATGTTGTGTCATCCCAGTACTCCCCCAGCATGAGGGCCACCTACCTGTCCATGACCGAGGAGCAGCGTCAACATTTCGGCAACGACTTTCAAGTGTAATCTTTTGGAAATTTTCTTCAGGGACACACCACTGTTGTTGTGTGTTACGGACATGAAGGTGAGCTGGGGACACGTTTGGCTTATGAGACGTTACCCCTGGAGTTTGAAACGTGAGAAAAGACTTTCTTAAAAGTTCTAAAGAAACAAGTGTGCACATTTCTGTCCTTGGTGGCACCTTTACCGAAGCCAAGAAAGCTAAAAAAATATATTTAAGAACAAGCAAGGAGAACAAAAAAGTACATTTTTGACAAGATTTTTCTGTTTTATACTCCACTGCTGTTATTATAGAGCAAGGGTGTCAAACTCATTTTTGTCGTGGGCCACATTGTAGTTATGGCTTCCCTCGGAGGGCCATTATGACTGTGAACCCATGTAAAATAGTCTAATTTAATGACATACACAACAAATTGATGGATAACTAGTTTTGAAATCAGAAGCCAATAAAAAAATGTCAACTATTATTACATTTATTTAGAAAACATAAATGCTTGCAATATCTCAACATTATACAAATAAAGACACCAATTTTGGTATTTTCAGAAGAAACATGAAGTCGACACATGATTTGCTTTCGCGAGCCACAAAAAATGATGTTGCAGGCTGGATCTGGCCCCCGGGCCGCCAGTTTGACACCTGTGTTATAGAATATGCGTGGAAAATGATGGCACTGTGGTAAAATGTTTTTTTTTTTTTTTTTGGCTCACTTTTCTGTGCGCAAATCTCCAGGTACGACATTGAAACACCTGTAAATAATTTGTACAACTTATTTTTTGTAATTATTGTTTGTGCCATTTTTAAATATATTTTTTGGGTTTGTTTTTCTACTCACTGAAGAACCATTAATATACATTTTTCTGTGCATATCAACTAATTGAAAACTGCCCTTAAGCCTGACACCAGAAGCTGTTGTGCTGCTGCTTTTAACCACCACATTCAGGTAAACAGCTTCCTTTGAGCGTTGGCTAATAATAATTAATATAAAAAATAATAATGATAATAATTCATGCAGTTTTTAACTTTTGTTTCAGCATGTCACACTGTGTACAGGCGCTGAGAGTGATGCCTAATTCTTTGTGGGGCCAAAAAGCTTTTGTGACCCTGTGTGTGTTGAATAAATACGTTTTTAGTATGGCTGTACGCGTGTGTTTGTGTGTGTTAGCATATCATGTAACTAACATATAGTTAGGTTATATTATTTCCTCCAGCAGGTGTTGACAAAGAGCTGTAAAGCTCCAAAAATATTTTGGTTTTTTTTCATGTTAAAACACCCCTTTTTAAATGGCAAGGCTTTGTGATTTATAAAAATAAGAAAAGACAAATGTTGTTTTCCAGTTTTAGTTTACCTATCATCTGTATAACTCAATCGAAAAATATATATATATTTGGGCTGCAGCAAAAAGGGGATTTCTTTTTTTTTTCATCCAGGGCAAAAGGGCAGGTGCTTGAGCACCACCTTGTGGCTATCTGTGCACGTGCCTGCTATTATGCACGCATGACGTGTCAGAATGTGTTTAAATATCTAAAATGTTACCACATTTAAATAAACTACTTCTGTCATCTTTTTTAAAAACACTCCAAAAAGTTCCTAATATTTATGTATGACCTACAATTTTTTTAAACATTTTTTTTTATCTAAAAGGTCTGTGTTATCAGAATGTAGATTAATAAATCACATGAATCTTGAAGATGAAAACTGCCCACAACAGTGCTGGAGTATTTTCTCCAGCAGGTGTCTGAAAAGAGCTGTAGGATCTCCAAAAATATTTATTCAAATTACAAATGAATACACTGGATTAATCTTGTCCTGTTCTTTCAAATTATATTAATTGTATCTTCTGCAAAAAAAAAAGTTTCCCTAAAATCTAGTTTTGTTGTCATTTTTTAAGCGTGTTTTATATCTAAAATGACAGATTATCTCAAATGTAAATACACTAGCTATATCCTCTGTAAATATAAATAAATAAAATGTCCAAAAAGTCCTTATTTAGGTATTTCTTAAAATCTCAAATGTCATTTTATGTTATTAAGTAAATCAAATATCTTTTTTTAAAGACAAAACTAAGTGTCGAATATTTTTCACGTCACGTGGTGCGCCTGTGGCACTGTTGACCGTGGTCAAGTCTCCAGGGGCGACGTGCGCGTGCACCGAGACGCGCTCACACGCACGCGCACGTACAGTCAGTCGGCAGCAGTCACTCAGCAGCAGGCTCGAGGAGAGGTGAGGTACTTACCTGGCACCGGCTCACCCACCGGAAAAGCGCGCCTCCCGCGGCCGACCATCGACGCTTTCGGGCCGGCCGGGACGCGGCGTTGAAGACGGCGCGGGACGGACGCTCGGAGCGAAGAAAGAAAGAGAAGGAAGGCAAAAAGGAGGTCCGGGTGAGGAGAGCGAGGCGCAGCAGGTGGCTCCACAACAAGGAGGAGGAGGAGGAGGAGGCCGGGGCATGCCGGTCGGACGGTCCAAACGAGTCCGGTGTGATGCACTCGAAGCTCGGCTGTGAGTGACCCGAAGTGAGGATGAAGGACACCGGAGAGTCGAAGGAGCACCAACTGACGGTGAGCTCAAACCGAACTAGCACAGTATTGTATATCGTTTTTAAAGCAACAATGTATCACTTTAATATACATCATTTGTAATTATTATTACAATTATCACTTACATTAGCAGGCAAATACTGAAGATGCTGACTTTTCAGAAAAAGATGAATATGGACGGGACACTTTATTAGGTAAACTCTGCGCAGTCTAATCCAGAACATTTACATGATCAAAACAGTCCTAAAATTTATGAATTAAAATATATTTATTCGTTTAAAAAATATTCACCATCTGCATTAAATAATTGCCTAATTTATCGTAAGTGGAAAAAAATAATTGGTTGCTTGATTTTATATGTATATACATATGTATAATATATATTTATATAGTATAGTATATATATATATATATATATATATATATATATATATGTATAATATATATTTATATAGTATAGTATATATATATATATATATATATATATATATAGTGTGTTGTATTATATATATTATATATGTATAATGCATAATGTACAAATATATATGGCAATTTAGAGTCGTCAATTAACCTACCGCGCATGTTTTTGGGATGTGGGAGGAAACCAGAGTGCCCGGAGAAAACCCACGCAGGCACGGCGGGGGGAGAATGCAAACTCCACACAGGCGAAGCCGCCTGTTTGTTAAATAGTTAAAGCTAATTGAATTAGTTATAAACAGTACATTTACACATTAGAATATATATATATTTTTTTTTCTTAGCCTCATCTGACCTGGCACCTCTTTTCAATTCAATTTTAAAAAATCAAATGTGGCCTTAAGGCACAAAAGTTTGCCCGTCCTTGAGCTAATCAGAATAAACCCAAAAGCTAAGAGGTATTTGTTTGATTTTGTTATTTTATTTTATTTTTTTACAAAAGTAGAAGCGTTTTAAAATACTTTCTTATGTAACATTTCAAAAACAGTAGAACTATATAAAAAAAATCTGCCCATGTTGTGTTTGCACAAAAAAAAAAACCAACAACAATACAAATACATTGAAGCATGATTAATGGTTTGTGCAACGACTCATAGCAATAACATGAATTATTGAAGCGCTTGTGTCAGTCGAAACCGAGCCTCTCTTGTCCCAACACACTTTCGACTGACCACAAATGGAATGACGCCACATATAAACACGCTGTTAATTAATGAATACCCGTCTAATTTGCACTTAACTTCAGAGTAGCTCTCATTAGTTTAAAGATGCTTCGTGACAAAAATAATCTTAGGTGATGAGCCACATGCTACCTTACTTGGAAGAGGTTATGTGGAACAATTGTATGTTTGTGATCTCGAGGCAGCTCAGTGTTTAGGATAATTGTGACAGCAGTTGCCTTGTTAGTCACAAGACCTTGTATACTGCATTGTCTTTTTTTCTCTGAACAATTTCTCCTCTTTCTTGCAAGAAGTCAATTGTTGGGGTTTCCCCGTGTTTATTTGCGTGTGCCTGTCCCGGTGCAGGTGGCCTTGAGGATTCGACCCCTCAGCGATGGCGAGCAGGAGGAGGCGGCGACCATCGTGGCCCACCGGCTGGACGAACAGGTGAGCGCACCGAGCTTTGATCGTACTTGTGTGCGTGTATTTGTGTGTGGTCAGGAGGGTTTGTGCATGGCAAGGTGGACCCGGAGGTCATCTTACGTCAGGGCGTATAAGGTGTCAGCCGCGACATCAAGTGTCTCATTCGGTGACAAGTAAGAAATCATGCAGGGTGAAAGTCAAAATGAGTCTAAATTGGTTGCTTCAAAGCAAAATGGCTGACTTCCTGTGTCTTTTCGGACATGGCTTCATGAGACTTTTTGACGTGCTAACTAAATTTCATGTTGCTAAGTTAAACTGGTTTTGGGGGCCGAATTTTCACAAATTCCTTTTGTTAGAGATTTAAAGTTTTGAATTTGTTATTTTTTGAAGGACTGCTGGAAATGGGCAAAATAACCCTAAAATGGCCACTTCAAACCAAAAAGGGAGACTTTTTTTGTGTGTTTTTTGGGCATGGTTTTAGTCTTGTTGGTGGGAATACTCATGATAAACAAGCCAACCAAGTTTCATATTGTTAAATTAAACTGACTGCAGGGGTTGAATTTTTTAAAACAATCAAATCTGAAAATGACCAAATTAACCCAACAATGATCTCTTTGAACCAAATGGCTTCTTCATACTTTTTTGTAGGTCAACTCATGATGACCAACTGGAACAAGTTTTGTTGCTAAGTGAAACTGGCTTCAGAGGCTGTATTTTCAAAACATTCAAAGGAACCCTGGTAATTTCTGAAATGACCCTAAAATGGCCCCTTCAAACCAAAATGGCAAGGTTCCTATGTCTTTTCAGGCATGGCTACTTGAATGTTTTTCGTGGGTCAGCCCATGATAAAGAACTCAAGTCAGTTCCTCGTTCCTAACTAAAACTGGATTCAGGGCTAAATTTTGACAAAATTCGAAGCACCACCACGAATGGGCAAAATGACCCTAAAATAACCACTTCAAACCAAAATGGCTGACTTCCTGTGTGCTTTCACATGTGGCCTCTTGAGACTTTTTTGTGGGTCTTTGCATAAAAGACAAGTTGACCATGTTCCACCTTGCAAATTGAAACTGGCTTCAGGGGCTGAATTTTCAAAACATGGAAATGGCCAAAATGGCTCTTCCAGTGTTTGTTACTGCCTTCCGCTTTCTGTTTCCTTGGAACTCATCCCAGGTGTGAGCTATGTGAACCGCTACACTGGCGTCACACGAGAATGAGGTGCAGCTGGAGCTGCAGTGTTGTCAATTTGACGCCATTGCCCAGTGGGCCTCGTTTAGGGAGCGCGGCGGCGCTAATGATCGTCGTGACTGGCACGAGTAGAGTAACGGCGTCGGGCATGACGACAGTTGACATGGCGACATCATCAAGGGTGTTTCTCGATACAATGGGAGCCCATGGATACAAAGAGGCCCATGGAGCCTTTCCCACCCAAAAAAAAAAACCCAAAACAAGCTTGCGGGTGGCGCGGTAGACAAATGGTTAGCACATCTGCCTCACAGTTCTGAGGACTGGAGTTCAAATCCTGGCCTCGCCTGTGTGGAGTTTGCATGTTCTCCCCGTGCCTGCGTGGGTTTTCTCCGGGCACTCCTGTTTCTTCCCAAATCCCCAAAACATGCGTGGTAGGTTGATCGAAGATTCTAAATTGCCCGTAGGTGTGAATGTGAGTGCGAATGGTTGTTTGTTTCTCTGTGCCCTGTGATTGGCTGGCGACACTCTCAGGGTGTACCCCGCCTCTCGTCCAAAGATAGCTGGGATAGGCTCCAGCATGCCTGCGACCCTTGTGAGGATAAGCGTCACAGAAAATGGATGGATGGAAACAAGTTTGCTAGCAGGGGTGCCCTTTAGCTTGGCCACACACTGCGTGATGCGGCCGAACCCAACTTAGACCGGACCATTGCAAAAAAATGACAGTTGGCGACTCACACCCGCACATCAAGCGTTTGGATATATGGACGCCCTGAACAGGGAGCCTGAATAGGCTTTTGAAGCTGCACATACAATGTATTGTACTTTATCACTTTTATTAAACCATAAAAAGAGTCAGCGATATGTATATATTGAAAGGCTCAGCCGACGTACAATTTTGGGGACAGAGATTGCAAGCTTTGACCTTTTATCCAGGGTACATATGATGAAATTCTAAATCTAGTTCAGTATTGCTGTAAAACACAATAAATGTAAAGTTTATATACTGTATTTGTATGGCTTGGCGGCGGCCGGCTGGGCCTCGCTAACTTAAAACCCCAAAATGTACAGTATTTATAGCGTGTGAATGCTTATGCGTATTTTGATTGAATGTAATCTGAGGTGCTACATTGTGCAACTGTGATTCCAATTTTGAATCATGGCAAAACTAGTGGCCACCGCGCGGCCGCTTACGAAAATAGTTGCCGAACCCCACGCACCACGCGAGAGTTCAGTCGGGTTCGGCCGCATCGCTCGGTGTCCGGCGGCCTTTAGGGAAATTCCTGAACCCGATGTGTCAATGCAGTGTCTACAAGGCTTTGAGCCATGTCATTGATATGAACAGATATCAGCCGTCGCTCTGGGCCCCTAAGTACCCAGCAGCAGCTATTAAAGGGCCCTACACGGGGGATTCCCATCATGTTGTCGTTGCAACGTCTAAAGCAGTGCCATTGTTCTGTCATTGATGCGGGACACTATCAGGGCCCCCTTCAGCTCGGGGCCCGAGGAAATTGATGATGATGATGATGACATCCGAGACACCGCAACTGGGTTGCCTGCCCACCGCAACTGGGTTGGCAACCCAGTCTCGGATGTCATCATCATCATCATCATGTAAGGGTGTTGTTGTGGCCTGGAGAGCACTTCCAGAAATGGATAATCCCGCCTCCGCCCAGGATCAGACCTGTTTGTTTGCCCACATCCTGGGTTGTAATTCAATTGAGGCTCAGGGACAACATGAGCAACATGACATCATCATCATCATCAAGAACAACTACATGGGGATCAGAGCCCCCGTCGGTGCTGACACAGTTCCCGCGTGCATGCCCCGCTCACGCCCTCATTAAAACCGCAATGTTTGCTTCTACGAGGAGAGGGCTCACGACACGCGGTTTACGCAACTTATGCTCATGAGTGATGCAGTGAGCGATTGTGGGAAACTGTCATGAGAAGGGCTAACGGCAGAGGGTATGAATGGAGA
The DNA here is from genome assembly GCF_024500275.1 of Phycodurus eques. NCBI lineage: Eukaryota > Metazoa > Chordata > Actinopteri > Syngnathiformes > Syngnathidae > Phycodurus > Phycodurus eques. The sequence continues at coordinate 9,676,436 of NC_084543.1, read as the reverse complement.
GGATAGAGGGAAGCGTCACAACAACAACATTACAGAAATGCTGGGGAGCATAATTTTGCACGTTTATTATATCATAATATGTAATATTGTAATATGTATGTAATATTGTGTACATGAGGTGTTTGCGAATTTTGGCCGCAAACGGAGAAATCGAAAGATGCAAGGGCCACTTTTATATTCTTCCAATTTAATTGATTAGATATGCAAGAACGACTCCATCAAGCAATTCTACAGTGGTACATTGAGAGACGAGTTACCCAATTTGTTGTATATCTCTTCTTCATGTGTCTCTGTCTATTATACTGCCCCCAGTGGCCAAAGCGCATAGACCAGAAGGAGCAGCACAAAAGCAAAAAAAAAAGGTGCCGAAAACGCATACATTTTTCTTTTGTATGTGCTATTTTTTCTCATCTAACAACACTAAAAAAAATTTTGGGGGGGGAGGCTGCAACGGATTATTGGTATTTCTATTACTGTCAATGGGTACAAATGATTTAAGATGTGAATGTTTTTTATTTGCGAGCATGATCTGGAAAGAATTAAAAAGGTATCTCAAAGTGCCACTGTCTATTGTTTTTATAGATTTAATAATTATTTTGAAAAAACTGTTAAATCACGTACGAAACATGAGTTGTGATCACAAACATACAATTGTGACAGAACTATATCAGAGCTGACTGCTACATGTGATCAGATAAGGATGAAGCGGCACGTGGCTCATTGCCCAATCTTTTCACTGGTTTTTGTACTTACTGCCTGTTCTACGTAACGTAAGTGTAAACAATTGTATGTTTGGGACCAGGAGGCGACTCAAGGTTTAGTATAAATGTGACAGCCATCAGAAGAACTTGTGCGCTGCACTGTACAATTTCTCCCGTTGAATGATCCCTAATACTTTTGCCCACACCCTCGCAAAACTTGACACCCCAGGTCTGTTTACAAAGCCCCTCTACAAAGTTCATGCGGCTCTTGAAGACCATATGGCGTGCACGTAGCGCTCAGACAGATTACGGTGGGGTTGCTGTCCTGGCAGAGAGCACGACGACGAGATGAGCTGATTGGACGTCTTGTGGCTCAGGTTAAGTAAGCCTCCTTGCCACCTGCTCGTCCTCTCAAAACCGCTACTCAGCGACCACCTGTCACGCTTTCCGGGGTGTAGTAGTGGCAAGGATTTATGAATGAGGGAATGAAAAATGTATTTGCAGTGTTGAAAATACAGAGATATGTTAGTGATGACAAAAAGTCTTCCAAACATCGATCCGCCTCGTGATCACAAACGTACAGGACAACTGCCACTCTGAATGAGGCATTCAGTGATCACATTGCATTGTGAGTCACATGCTGCTTCACCAAATACATTATCATCTGATCACATTGCCACCGCATAACGGGTTTTTAGTGTTTTCAAAAGCCTGTCGAACTGGTCTTCAGGCTTTGACAGTGGCACACAGTGAGGAGGCTTTATGGCCCGGGCCTGGTCGCCATGGAGACACCCAGACAAGGTCAGCGCCATTGTTTGTGTTTTTCTTCTTCTTCTTCTTCTTCTTCTTCTTCTTCCTGTCGCTCTGTAGTCCCGCGTTCTCATGTGTGAGAATGAGGGGGGAAAAGTAAGGAAAGATGGCACAATATTAGATACACCTGCATATTTCAGTTAGACCTATTATAATTGAAATCATTAATGTCATTTAATGTAACAGTATTATTTACAGAAAAGTATCAACAAGAGAAAAATCTATGATTGTGCTTGTAGTTTGCGGTGGTTTAGCACTGTTTCTACATATGATTTTAGATACTTTATTTAGTTAAATGATATGATATATGCGGCACGGTGGGCGACTGGTTAGAGCGTCAGCCTCACAGTTCTGAGGAGCGGGGTTCAATCCCCGGCCCCGCCTGTGTGGAGTTTACATGTTCTCCCCGTTCCTGCGTGGGTTTTCTCCAGGCAATCCGGTTTCCTCCCACATCCCAAAAACATGCATGGTAGGTTGATTGACAACTCTAAATTGCCCATAGGTGTGAATGTGAGTGTGAATGGTTGTTTGTTTCTATGTGCCCTGCGATTGGCTGGCAACCAGTTCAGGGTGTACCCCGCCTCCTGCCCGATGACAGCTGGGATAGGCTCCAGCACACCCGCGACCCTAGTGAGGAGAAGCGGCTCAGAAAATGGATGGATATGATATATTAACGTTATTTTATATAATTTTTTGTTTTAATTATTTATTTTGTTGTTATTATAAATTTGATCTTCATTTTTGCCATTATTTATTTGATTTATATCATTATTTTCTTTTTATTTTAGTACATTTTATTTTATGTTGTCTATGTAAATAGGATTTCTTAAAATTTATTTTACGGTATTTGTTTTTAATTTTTGTGAAGGCAAACTTTTCTGGACAATGCTCTAGAAAACTGAGCGATGTATATTATTTATTGAAATTTCATTTTGCTGTTATTCATTTAATCTTCCATTTTTTAATGTATTATTTTTATTATTTGTTATTTTTGCTAGGCATCTTTCTATGTTGTAATTCATTCATTTCTTTTTATTCGTAAATCCCACTTTTCTTTCCATTTTTGTTGTACAATTTTTTTGTTTTAGTTTTGCTGTTATTTATGTTTTATTTTTAATATTTATATACATGTTTATGTAATGTATTTTCTATTTATATTTAATTTTATGTTTTATTTACTCTTGTAATTATTTATTTTATTCATCATTTAATATTGTAATTTTTTTATTTATACATTTCTTGCTTAATTTATAATGTTTTTTTTTGTTTTTATCTTTTAAACATGACTCATTTCATTGGCTCTCACTGGCTTGTTCAGGTTTTCCTCATATTGTGGCATCATTAATCTTTTATTTTATTCATTTAGATTTTATATTTGTATTATTTTCATAATAACTAGATGTGCTTGGGCTACTGTATACTGTCCTGCATATGCATCCGTGGTCATGGCTGATGTTCCACAGGCATCTTTTCATAGTGAAAACCACATCATGGAGGACAATGGACGCTCTCATTATGACAACAAAGGAACATCTCAGGTCTTTATGCTTTATTAAAAAGATTTTTCACGGGACAAAAAATGAGCTTCAAGTGGCACAACTTGACTCTTCCTCTTTGTCCTTGTTGCAAATGTGACCTTGTTAACCCCTTTCTTTAACCTCTCCCAACACGCTGTTCTCGTTGTTTTTTGAAGAGGCGGTGCAAAAGTGAGATGAGAGAGGCTGCAAAAAGGCAGCAGACGAGCTTCTTTTTCTTCCAAGTGGGCGCAAATAGACGATCTGAGCCGGGAAAGTGGATAATCTCCCCTGTGCTCCTTATCCCATCCAAAGAGTGTTATTCTGCGCTGTTTGTCTGTCCTTAATGTGGGATTACGTGGAAACGACTGGGATACTTTTTGGTTTTCGTGCTTTGCTTTCCTGCAGTGAGCAGAAAATGAGACCAAGATTAGTCATTTCACAGCATTTTCAACCATTAACGTGATTTATAAGCTATACAACTCAATTGAAAACTTTTTGGGGAGGGGAATTAAAAACAAACAACTGAAATAATGCAGTTGCATAAGTGTGCACACGGTCTCATAAGTGGGATGTGGCTGTCTTCAGCAATAACCAATCATATTCAAACTCATTGTAAATGGAAGTCTGCACACCATTTAAAGTGCCTACGATTAATCCTAAATAAAGTTCAGATGTTGAAACGCTACCTAATAGTATTAAATATGCCATTTTTATAAATAAAACCCCTGCAAATGACAATTAGGCCAACTACACCACTGTATTTTATATTGGTCATGATGGTGGAAGTTGAAGATCAAAGTATTTTTTTAGATGGTACTTGGTGTAAAAAGTTTGAGACCCATTGCTGTACGTAATGGAAATGTAACAGGCTGCATGTGATCAGATAATAAGATATGTGTCTTGGTGAAGCAGCAAGTGGCTCATTTTCCAATTGATGCATTTGATCGCCTATTTTACATGAATATTTTTGTGTATTTGTTTTATTTTTATATTTGATTCTGTTATTTGTATTTGATTATCAGTTATTTATTTTATCTAGTTGATTTAACTTTAACCAATTTTATTTTTGTGATTTATTTAATGTAAGTTTTGTAACTTTTTGTTTTACGTAATTTATTGTATTTGTCATTATTATTTATTTTACAGTTGTATGTTTGTGGTCACAATTGCGTCCCCGGTGTTTTGTAAAAGTGGGACAGCGGCCGAGTCGCATTCCACACATCTTCTCGATGCAGTTTCTCTTCTTTCTTGCAAGAAATGAATGGAAAAAGTCAAGTCGTGCAGTTATAAATGTGTTTCCTTATTTTCAACCAGCGAGGGTGGGAGGGAGGAGTGGGTGCCGAGTGGGACCCTGAAGGGGGCTCAGGACTAGTGAAGTGGCAATCTGGCAAAACACACGTTTGGCCCTTATCATCACGGATGAGGAGCACATGCACTCATCACGATGAGTTCTTCTTGTTCCCATTTGACTTCAAAATTGCAAGTCCACTGCAGAGTTCATTGATAGCCTGCTGGGAGGCAGATTTCTATTATGGGATCATCATCAATGATACATTAACTATCTCACCTGCCGATAAGTGAATATGTGTCTTTCTTCCAGTGGACAATCTCATTTTCTTCCTATCCATGGTGGCTTTAAGGAGCTAAATAAATGATTTATTTTATGTAATGCCACACTCATAACATGTTTGTTTGCTATGAGCTCATGCATGACAATGACACCGGCATGTTATTATTGAGCTTTGCAGTGGATTAGCACTGTTGCTGCTTTATTTTGGTGACCACATTTCGCTACGTTTAATTTTATTTTACCCTTGTTTATCCAGGTAGATCATTTGAGAACAGAGTCTCATTTGCAATGCTGACCTGGTAACAAGAGAGGCTATGTTCTAATAATATTGCAACATACTGTGTTTTTTTTATTTGAGTAATTATTTGTTGCCGGCACGGTGGGAAAACTGGTTAGCAGATCTGCCTCACAGTTCTGGGGACCAGGGTTCAAATCCCGGCCCCGCCTGTGTGGAGTTTGCATATTCTCCCTGTGCCTGCGTGGGTTTTCTCCGGGCACTCCGGTTTCCTCCCACATCTCAATAGGGTCGCGGGCGTGCTGGAGCTTATCCCAGCTATCATCGGGCAGGAGGCGGGGTACACCCTGAACTGGTTGCCAGCCAATCGCAGTGTTTACAATGTATTTATTATTATTTTGTTGGTCTTTTTGATTACTTTTTTTTATTTTATTGTATTTCATTTTTGTTATTCGTTGTATTTAAATTTTGTATTGGTTATTTTATGTTTTTTCTATTCATCTTTGTCATTGTTTATCGTATTGCTGTTGGCATTTTTCTTTTATTATTGTATTTATGTTTTCTCTTTTTTCACTATTCATTTCACTTTATTTTGCTATTTCTAGGTCTAATCTTGTTTTTCTTTGGTTATTGTGTATTTAAGGTCACTAGTTATTATTTGTTTTATTGTCAATTTTTGTGTTATGTTGTCATTCCACATGGTGAGCGCTGTAGCCGGCCACCTCTCCTGGTCCTTTATCTGCTGTGTGGGGCAGTTTGGCCCTCTGACTGTAGTTGCCAAGGAAACACCTTGAATGTGATAATTTTGCGTGGTGGGTGTAAGACAGGTAAATTATCAGTGCCATGTTGGTTCCATCAAAACCTTTACCTTACAGTCAACAAAGTTGTGACATTTTTACAATTTCAGCGTAGAGGTCTTGTCGTCCGTGTGGTTCAATGTGTACAACGCGACTGTGAGGAGAGTGCCAAGGCAGACGTCTTACATAACAGCGGCGAGACGACACTGCACCTGAAAGGAGACCCAGGCTAGCATTCTTGGGGCGCACAGAGGGCAGATGGCAGCCTTTCTATCAGATTACCGATAACTTTCCGACGCTTTGGTTGGGTTTCGGAAAAAGGTCGACGGTGGCAAATGTTGCACTTTCTTTATTTGTGGCCTTTTCTTTTCGGAAGACAGCAGATAACCTTTCAAAAATGGATAAGAAAAAACAAAAAATCAATGGCACTGCACATACTTGTTTGTTTCTGGTGTTGCTGTATGTCTTTTTTTTACCGATCGGGTTGGAGCCGCAAATCAGGTAGACGCGGGTCTTTCTATCTTGTGCTTTTATAAAAACCTCAATAACAACTCAATAAAGGCACTATTGTGCTACACTCCACAGTCATACTGCATCGACTTTCAGTATTTGTTGACTTCTGAGGTGCACATCAGCAACTTTGTAAGTGCTTGGTAGTAAAACCCTGCCAGGAATACTGAAAAGATGTGAGTCATTGATGCCACCCTGAAAAAGTTTTACAATTGTCTACATTAAAGGTTTAAACCGTGAATATACTATAAACTCTTATCCCCAAATCCTTAAATATCAAACTCATTTTACAACATTACACCATAAAAAATAAATGACGCACAAATGATTTGATTAAAAATTTTTTAACAGATGCGCATGTGTTCAAAACACATGCAACGAAAACTCTCCCCTAACTTCTCCTAACAACCCAGGCTAAACTTGGCTCCTCCCTGTCAAACAAAGATATTAGTCTTCCCTTGACACCAATTATTACCTTCAGGGCTATGTGTTATTTTCCATAATGATATTCATCTATGTGACGACACTGGTTACATTAATGCCTTCACTGTATTTCTGAGCAGTAATTTAAAAAGGTCGGTACCAACTTTTACGGAGTACGACTTTATTTCTATAAATCTCTAGAAGTATTTATATTTTCAAATGATCACTTTTACAAAGTTCCTAGAAAATCACAATGTCCCATCACAGATGAGCTATTTTTAGATCAGGCCCAGAGGCTACTCATGCGGCCCTTGCCCTCGGGCACCAGGTTGGTTACCTGTTTTAAAGTGTTATGGAAAGAGATGAGGTGAATTTGCGAACAGACAACCGTGAGTAGGCGGGGCTTTACTGTAAACACATACTGACAATCGGGCTTAATTTGAGCATTTTCCCCTTTTCTGATCAAAGTCGTTAAAAGCCAGATTATTGGATGCCTCTGAAAGGTGATCCTGAGTGGTGTATAATCCATGTGAAGAGTTGTTTTTTTTTTTTTTTTTTTTTTTTTTTTTTTTTTTTTTCCCCTCTTCTTCTTCTTCTCCCCTCTCTTGTCCTTGGTCTGCTTGGAAAATGGTCAAGGCTGAACGCCAGCAAGCAAAAGCAAGTACTCACACAAGGGGGCCGGAGACGAGATTCGAACCCCGAACCTCAGAACTGTGAAGCAGGCAAGCTAACCGATAGTACACTGTGCTGTCAGTCATCTTTCAAGATTTTTAGATTCTACACATTGTCCCCATTTTTACATTTCGCAGAAAACTCGCCGTCTCCATGGCAGCCGAGGAATAAGACAGATGGACGTGCCGTGCAGATAGATACGCGAACACGCACACGCACACGCACGTACACACAAAAGAGCTGGTCTTAATCTTGCCGGCACACGTTTGAAAAAAAATGGGAAGCAGCCGACCCCGTGACCTTGGAGGCCGACGTCATAAAGACGACAGACAAACGTGAGCTATAAAATCGTAAACGATGACGTCCATCTGTTTTGACCTTTTGTGTGTTTGTCTGTGTTTGCACATGTGTGTGTGTGTGTGTGTGTGTGTGTGTGAAAACATTATCTTCTACAGCACTGTTGTTCACCATCTACTTGTTGACTGAATCAACTGCTATTAATAATTTCCCCTTGACAAAACAAATTCCACCTTACTCAAATGCGGGTGGGTGTCTAAATTAGGTTGGCAAAATGATATTGTCGTTTTGAATTAGGGTTTCAAGCCTTGGTTTGAGTCAGGGTTAGAATTTCAAATCAGGATTATGAGCCAGGACTGGGGTTTGAAAATGGGGTTTCAAACCTGGTTTAGGGATGAATATGAGGGTTTCAAAACAGGGCTTGGGTTTCAAAGTAAGGTTTCAAGCCAGGATTAGGGTTTCACATTAGGATTTTCAGCAAAGTTTTGTGTTTTAAATAAGGGTTTTAAGATAAGGTTAGATTTTCCAATTAGGGCTTTAAACCAGGGTTAGGGTAGTTGAAACCCTAACCATGGCTTGAAACTGCAAATTCACAGCCCAACTATGGCATGAAACCCTCATATTAATCCCTAACCCAGGTTTGTACCCAAATTTAAAACCCCAATCTTGAACCAAAATCCTAATTTGAAAGCCCAACGCTGGTTTAACCCCCAATTTGAAACCATAACTTTAATTTGAAATCTTCACCCTGTCTTTAGTTGAAACCCTACTTTGAAACCCAAACTTGAATCCCTAATCTTGCTTTGAGATCCTACTTCAAAACCGTAACCCTGATTTGAGACTCCAATCAAGGCTTGAAACCCTAATTTAAAACCCTAAAACTCGTTTGAAACATATCCCGTGACTTGAAACCCTGTTTTGAAACCTTAACTGGACACCCTTGCCCTGGTTTTGAACTCTAACCTTGTCTTAAAATCCTTAATTTGAAATCCTAATGCAGGCTTGAAAGGCTTTCATCGTAAGGTTTCAAGAGAGGATTAGAGTTTCGGGTTAGGGTTTAAAGCAAAGGTTTCAAACAAATGCTAGTGTTTTAATGTAACAGGATTAGCCGTTTTAAGATAAGGTTAGTGTTTCAAGCAAGTGTTAGGTTATCATGATAAAGTTTCAAGACAGAATTAGGGTTTGAAGCCAAGGCTAGGGTTTCAAATTAGGGTTTCAAAGCCAACGACAGATGGAAGCGGACGCGTTATCGGCACCCCCGCGCCTGTACAAGAGCCTTGGTACATCATCGTGCATGCGTGCGTGTGTGTGTGTAGCGTTACCCAAACAACCGTGTTCAGGTTGCCTGTCAGTATGAATTAGACTGACACGTGCATGTGTCCCGTGATACACCATGAGATTACC